>NW_027362031.1:1172500-1250000 GCF_039654945.1 Dendrobates tinctorius
CAAAAATTTCAATCCTGCATGATTCTACCAAGAAATGTGATTCTTCATTCAAAACGCTGGTTTTTGCTATTGGGCTCTATTGAATAATGAATGTTTTGAATTTTCTCCAAAAGTAAAGTAGTTGCAAACTCATGCTTTTAGAGACTTGTTTGGGCTCATGAGAGGAGTAGAAAAACATCAAAAATTTCAGTCCTGCATGATTCTACCAAGAAATGTGTGTTCATTGAAACCGCTGGTTTTTGATAGTTTGGGCCCTATTGAATAATGAATGTTTTGAATTTTCTCCAAAAGTAAAGTAGTTGCAAACTCATCCTTTTAGAAACTTGTTTGGGATGTTGAGAGGAGTAAACAACCATCAAAAATTTCAATCCTGCATGATTCTACCAAGAAATGTGATTCTTCATTCAAAACCTGATTTTTGCTATTGGGCTCTATTGAATAATGAATGTTTTGAATTTTCTCCAAAAGTAAAGTAGTTGCAAACTCATGCTTTTAGAGACTTGTTTGGGCTCATGAGAGGAGTAGAAAAACATCAAAAATTTCAGTCCTGCATGATTCTACCAAGAAATGTGTGTTCATTGAAACCGCTGGTTTTTGATAGTTTGGGCCCTATTGAATAATGAATGTTTTGAATTTTCTCCAAAAGTAAAGTAGTTGCAAACTCATCCTTTTAGAAACTTGTTTGGGCTGTTGAGAGGAGTAAAAAACCATCAAAAATTTCAATGCTGCATGATTTTACCAAGAAATGTGATTCTTCATTCAAAACCTGATTTTTGCTATTGGGCTCTATTGAATAGTGAATGTTTTGAATTTTCTCCAAAAGTAAAGTAGTTGCAAACTCATGCTTTTAGAGACTTGTTTGGGCTCATGAGAGGAGTAGAAAAACATCAAAAATTTCAGTCCTGCATGATTCTACCAAGAAATGTGTTCATTGAAACCGCTGGTTTTTGATAGTTTGGACCCTATTGAATAATGAATGTTTTGAATTTTCTCCAAAAGTAAAGTAGTTGCAAACTCATCCTTTTAGAAACTTGTTTGGGCTGTTGAGAGGAGTAAAAAACCATCAAAAATTTCAATCCTGCATGATTCTACCAAGAAATGTGATTCTTCATTCAAAACGCTGGTTTTTGCTATTGGGCTCTATTGAATAATGAATGTTTTGAATTTTCTCCAAAAGTAAAGTAGTTGCAAACTCATGCTTTTAGAGACTTGTTTGGGCTCATGAGATGAGTAGAAAAACATCAAAAATTTCAGTCCTGCATGATTCTACCAAGACATGTGTGTTCATTGAAACGGCTGGTTTTTGATAGTTTGGGCCCTATTGAATAATGAATGTTTTGAATTTTCTCCAAAAGTAAAGTAGTTGCAAACTCATACTTTTAGAAACTTGTTTGGGCTGTTGAGAGGAGTAAAAAATCATCAAAAATTTCAATCCTGCATGATTCTACCAAGAAATGTGATTCTTCATTCAAAACGCTGGTTTTTGCTATTGGGCTCTATTAAATAATGAATGTTTTGAATTTTCTCCAAAAGTAAAGTAGTTGCAAACTCATGCTTTTAGAGACTTGTTTGGGCTCATGAGAGGAGTTGAAAAACATCAAAAATTTCAGTCCTGCATGATTCTACCAAGAAATGTGATTCTTCATTCAAAACCTGATTTTTGCTATTGGGCTCTATTGAATAATGAATGTTTTGAATTTTCTCCAAAAGTAAAGTAGTTGCAAACTCATGCTTTTAGAGACTTGTTTGGGCTCATGAGAGGAGTAGAAAAACATCAAAAATTTCAGTCCTGCATGATTCTACCAAGAAATGTGTGTTCATTGAAACCGCTGGTTTTTGATAGTTTGGGCCCTATTGAATAATGAATGTTTTGAATTTTCTCCAAAAGTAAAGTAGTTGCAAACTCATCCTTTTAGAAACTTGTTTGGGCTGTTGAGAGGAGTAAAAAACCATCAAAAATTTCAATCCTGCATGATTTTACCAAGAAATGTGATTCTTCATTCAAAACCTGATTTTTGCTATTGGGCTCTATTGAATAGTGAATGTTTTGAATTTTCTCCAAAAGTAAAGTAGTTGCAAACTCATGCTTTTAGAGACTTGTTTGGGCTCATGAGAGGAGTAGAAAAACATCAAAAATTTCAGTCCTGCATGATTCTACCAAGAAATGTGTTCATTGAAACCGCTGGTTTTTGATAGTTTGGGCCCTATTGAATAATGAATGTTTTGAATTTTCTCCAAAAGTAAAGTAGTTGCAAACTCATCCTTTTAGAAACTTGTTTGGGCTGTTGAGAGGAGTAAAAAACCATTAAAAATTTCAATCCTGCATGATTCTACCAAGAAATGTGATTCTTCATTCAAAACGCTGGTTTTTGCTATTGGGCTCTATTGAATAATGAATGTTTTGAATTTTCTCCAAAAGTAAAGTAGTTGCAAACTCATGCTTTTAGAGACTTGTTTGGGCTCATGAGATGAGTAGAAAAACATCAAAAATTTCAGTCCTGCATGATTCTACCAAGACATGTGTGTTCATTGAAACGGCTGGTTTTTGATAGTTTGGGCCCTATTGAATAATGAATGTTTTGAATTTTCTCCAAAAGTAAAGTAGTTGCAAACTCATCCTTTTAGAAACTTGTTTGGGCTGTTGAGAGGAGTAAAAAAACCATCAAAAATTTCAATCCTGCATGATTCTACCAAGAAATGTGATTCTTCATTCAAAACGCTGGTTTTTGCTATTGGGCTCTATTGAATAATGAATGTTTTGAATTTTCTCCAAAAGTAAAGTAGTTGCAAACTCATGCTTTTAGAGACTTGTTTGGGCTCATGAGAGGAGTAGAAAAACATCAAAAATTTCAGTCCTGCATGATTCTACCAAGAAATGTGTGTTCATTGAAACCGCTGGTTTTTGATAGTTTGGGCCCTATTGAATAATGAATGTTTTGAATTTTCTCCAAAAGTAAAGTAGTTGCAAACTCATCCTTTTAGAAACTTGTTTGGGCTGTTGAGAGGAGTAAACAACCATCAAAAATTTCAATCCTGCATGATTCTACCAAGAAATGTGATTCTTCATTCAAAACCTGATTTTTGCTATTGGGCTCTATTGAATAATGAATGTTTTGAATTTTCTCCAAAAGTAAAGTAGTTGCAAACTCATGCTTTTAGAGACTTGTTTGGGCTCATGAGAGGAGTAGAAAAACATCAAAAATTTCAGTCCTGCATGATTCTACCAAGAAATGTGTGTTCATTGAAACCGCTGGTTTTTGATAGTTTGGGCCCTATTGAATAATGAATGTTTTGAATTTTCTCCAAAAGTAAAGTAGTTGCAAACTCATCCTTTTAGAAACTTGTTTGGGCTGTTGAGAGGAGTAAAAAACCATCAAAAATTTCAATGCTGCATGATTTTACCAAGAAATGTGATTCTTCATTCAAAACCTGATTTTTGCTATTGGGCTCTATTGAATAGTGAATGTTTTGAATTTTCTCCAAAAGTAAAGTAGTTGCAAACTCATGCTTTTAGAGACTTGTTTGGGCTCATGAGAGGAGTAGAAAAACATCAAAAATTTCAGTCCTGCATGATTCTACCAAGAAATGTGTTCATTGAAACCGCTGGTTTTTGATAGTTTGGACCCTATTGAATAATGAATGTTTTGAATTTTCTCCAAAAGTAAAGTAGTTGCAAACTCATCCTTTTAGAAACTTGTTTGGGCTGTTGAGAGGAGTAAAAAACCATCAAAAATTTCAATCCTGCATGATTCTACCAAGAAATGTGATTCTTCATTCAAAACGCTGGTTTTTGCTATTGGGCTCTATTGAATAATGAATGTTTTGAATTTTCTCCAAAAGTAAAGTAGTTGCAAACTCATGCTTTTAGAGACTTGTTTGGGTTCATGAGATGAGTAGAAAAACATCAAAAATTTCAGTCCTGCATGATTCTACCAAGACATGTGTGTTCATTGAAACGGCTGGTTTTTGATAGTTTGGGCCCTATTGAATAATGAATGTTTTGAATTTTCTCCAAAAGTAAAGTAGTTGCAAACTCATCCTTTTAGAAACTTGTTTGGGCTGTTGAGAGGAGTAAAAAATCATCAAAAATTTCAATCCTGCATGATTCTACCAAGAAATGTGATTCTTCATTCAAAACGCTGGTTTTTGCTATTGGGCTCTATTGAATAATGAATGTTTTGAATTTTCTCCAAAAGTAAAGTAGTTGCAAACTCATGCTTTTAGAGACTTGTTTGGGCTCATGAGAGGAGTAGAAAAACATCAAAAATTTCAGTCCTGCATGATTCTACCAAGAAATGTGTGTTCATTCAAACCGCTGGTTTTTGATAGTTTGGGCCCTATTGAATAATGAATGTTTTGAATTTTCTCCAAAAGTAAAGTAGTTGCAAACTCATGCTTTTAGAGACTTGTTTGGGCTCATGAGAGGAGTAGAAAAACATCAAAAATTTCAGTCCTGCATGATTTTACCAAGAAATGTGTGTTCATTGAAACCGCTGGTTTTTGATAGTTTGGGCCCTATTGAATAATGAATGTTTTGAATTTTCTCCAAAAGTAAAGTAGTTGCAAACTCATCCTTTTAGAAACTTGTTTGGGCTGTTGAGAGTAGTAAAAAACCATCAAAAATTTCAATCCTGCATGATTCTACCAAGAAATGTGATTCTTCATTCAAAACGCTGGTTTTTGCTATTGGGCTCTATTGAATAATGAATGTTTTGAATTTTCTCCAAAAGTAAAGTAGTTGCAAACTCATGCTTTTAGAGACTTGTTTGGGCTCATGAGATGAGTAGAAAAACATCAAAAATTTCAGTCCTGCATGATTCTACCAAGACATGTGTGTTCATTGAAACGGCTGGTTTTTGATAGTTTGGGCCCTATTGAATAATGAATGTTTTGAATTTTCTCCAAAAGTAAAGTAGTTGCAAACTCATCCTTTTAGAAACTTGTTTGGGCTGTTGAGAGGAGTAAAAAACCATCAAAAATTTCAATCCTGCATGATTCTACCAAGAAATGTGATTCTTCATTCAAAACGCTGGTTTTTGCTATAGGGCTCTATTGAATAATGAATGTTTTGAATTTTCTCCAAAAGTAAAGTAGTTGCAAACTCATGCTTTTAGAGACTTGTTTGGGCTCATGAGAGGAGTAGAAAAACATCAAAAATTTCAGTCCTGCATGATTCTACCAAGAAATGTGATTCTTCATTCAAAACCTGATTTTTGCTATTGGGCTCTATTGAATAATGAATGCTTTGAATTTTCTCCAAAAGTAAAGTAGTTGCAAACTCATGCTTTTAGAGACTTGTTTGGGCTCATGAGAGGAGTAGAAAAACATCAAAAATTTCAGTCCTGCATGATTCTACCAAGAAATGTGTGTTCATTGAAACCGCTGGTTTTTGATAGTTTGGGCCCTATTGAATAATGAATGTTTTGAATTTTCTCCAAAAGTAAAGTAGTTGCAAACTCATACTTTTAGAAACTTGTTTGGGCTGTTGAGAGGAGTAAAAAATCATCAAAAATTTCAATCCTGCATGATTCTACCAAGAAATGTGATTCTTCATTCAAAACGCTGGTTTTTGCTATTGGGCTCTATTGAATAATGAATGTTTTGAATTTTCTCCAAAAGTAAAGTAGTTGCAAACTCATGCTTTTAGAGACTTGTTTTGGCTCATGAGATGAGTAGAAAAACATCAAAAATTTCAGTCCTGCATGATTCTACCAAGACATGTGTGTTCATTGAAACGGCTGGTTTTTGATAGTTTGGGCCCTATTGAATAATGAATGTTTTGAATTTTCTCCAAAAGTAAAGTAGTTGCAAACTCATACTTTTAGAAACTTGTTTGGGCTGTTGAGAGGAGTAAAAAATCATCAAAAATTTCAATCCTGCATGATTCTACCAAGAAATGTGATTCTTCATTCAAAACGCTGGTTTTTGCTATTGGGCTCTATTGAATAATGAATGTTTTGAATTTTCTCCAAAAGTAAAGTAGTTGCAAACTCATGCTTTTAGAGACTTGTTTTGGCTCATGAGATGAGTAGAAAAACATCAAAAATTTCAGTCCTGCATGATTCTACCAAGACATGTGTGTTCATTGAAACGGCTGGTTTTTGATAGTTTGGGCCCTATTGAATAATGAATGTTTTGAATTTTCTCCAAAAGTAAAGTAGTTGCAAACTCATACTTTTAGAAACTTGTTTGGGCTGTTGAGAGGAGTAAAAAATCATCAAAAATTTCAATCCTGCATGATTCTACCAAGAAATGTGATTCTTCATTCAAAACGCTGGTTTTTGCTATTGGGCTCTATTAAATAATGAATGTTTTGAATTTTCTCCAAAAGTAAAGTAGTTGCAAACTCATGCTTTTAGAGACTTGTTTGGGCTCATGAGAGGAGTTGAAAAACATCAAAAATTTCAGTCCTGCATGATTCTACCAAGAAATGTGATTCTTCATTCAAAACCTGATTTTTGCTATTGGGCTCTATTGAATAATGAATGTTTTGAATTTTCTCCAAAAGTAAAGTAGTTGCAAACTCATCCTTTTAGAAACTTGTTTGGGCTGTTGAGAGGAGTAAAAAACCATCAAAAATTTCAATCCTGCATGATTCTACCAAGAAATGTGATTCTTCATTCAAAACGCTGGTTTTTGCTATTGGGCTCTATTGAATAATGAATGTTTTGAATTTTCTCCAAAAGTAAAGTAGTTGCAAACTCATGCTTTTAGAAACTTGTTTGGGCTCATGAGAGGAGTAGAAAAACATAAAAAATTTCAGTCCTGCATGATTCTACCAAGAAATGTGTGTTCATTGAAACCGCTGGTTTTTGATAGTTTGGGCCCTATTGAATAATGAATGTTTTGAATTTTCTCCAAAAGTAAAGTAGTTGCAAACTCATCCTTTTAGAAACTTGTTTGGGCTGTTGAGAGGAGTAAAAAACCATCAAAAATTTCAATCCTGCATGATTCTACCAAGAAATGTGATTCTTCATTCAAAACCTGATTTTTGCTATTGGGCTCTATTGAATAATGAATGTTTTGAATTTTCTCCAAAAGTAAAGTAGTTGCAAACTCATGCTTTTAGAGACTTGTTTGGGCTCATGAGAGGAGTAGAAAAACATCAAAAATTTCAGTCCTGCATGATTCTACCAAGAAATGTGTGTTCATTGAAACCGCTGGTTTTTGATAGTTTGGGCCCTATTGAATAATGAATGTTTTGAATTTTCTCCAAAAGTAAAGTAGTTGCAAACTCATCCTTTTAGAAACTTGTTTGGGCTGTTGAGAGGAGTAAAAAACCATCAAAAATTTCAATGCTGCATGATTTTACCAAGAAATGTGATTCTTCATTCAAAACCTGATTTTTGCTATTGGGCTCTATTGAATAGTGAATGTTTTGAATTTTCTCCAAAAGTAAAGTAGTTGCAAACTCATGCTTTTAGAGACTTGTTTGGGCTCATGAGAGGAGTAGAAAAACATCAAAAATTTCAGTCCTGCATGATTCTACCAAGAAATGTGTTCATTGAAACCGCTGGCTTTTGATAGTTTGGACCCTATTGAATAATGAATGTTTTGAATTTTCTCCAAAAGTAAAGTAGTTGCAAACTCATCCTTTTAGAAACTTGTTTGGGCTGTTGAGAGGAGTAAAAAACCATCAAAAATTTCAATCCTGCATGATTCTACCAAGAAATGTGATTCTTCATTCAAAACGCTGGTTTTTGCTATTGGGCTCTATTGAATAATGAATGTTTTGAATTTTCTCCAAAAGTAAAGTAGTTGCAAACTCATGCTTTTAGAGACTTGTTTGGGCTCATGAGATGAGTAGAAAAACATCAAAAATTTCAGTCCTGCATGATTCTACCAAGACATGTGTGTTCATTGAAACGGCTGGTTTTTGATAGTTTGGGCCCTATTGAATAATGAATGTTTTGAATTTTCTCCAAAAGTAAAGTAGTTGCAAACTCATCCTTTTAGAAACTTGTTTGGGCTGTTGAGAGGAGTAAAAAATCATCAAAAATTTCAATCCTGCATGATTCTACCAAGAAATGTGATTCTTCATTCAAAACGCTGGTTTTTGCTATTGGGCTCTATTGAATAATGAATGTTTTGAATTTTCTCCAAAAGTAAAGTAGTTGCAAACTCATGCTTTTAGAGACTTGTTTGGGCTCATGAGAGGAGTAGAAAAACATCAAAAATTTCAGTCCTGCATGATTCTACCAAGAAATGTGTGTTCATTCAAACCGCTGGTTTTTGATAGTTTGGGCCCTATTGAATAATGAATGTTTTGAATTTTCTCCAAAAGTAAAGTAGTTGCAAACTCATGCTTTTAGAGACTTGTTTGGGCTCATGAGAGGAGTAGAAAAACATCAAAAATTTCAGTCCTGCATGATTCTACCAAGAAATGTGTGTTCATTGAAACCGCTGGTTTTTGATAGTTTGGGCCCTATTGAATAATGAATGTTTTGAATTTTCTCCAAAAGTAAAGTAGTTGCAAACTCATGCTTTTAGAGACTTGTTTGGGCTCATGAGATGAGTAGAAAAACATCAAAAATTTCAGTCCTGCATGATTCTACCAAGAAATGTGATTCTTCATTCAAAACGCTGGTTTTTGCTATTGGGCTCTATTGAATAATGAATGTTTTGAATTTTCTCCAAAAGTAAAGTAGTTGCAAACTCATGCTTTTGGAGACTTGTTTGGGCTCATGAGAGGAGTAGAAAAACATCAAAAATTTCAGTCCTGCATGATTCTACCAAGAAATGTGTGTTCATTGAAACGGCTGGTTTTTGATAGTTTGGGCCCTATTGAATAATGAATGTTTTGAATTTTCTCCAAAAGTAAAGTAGTTGCAAACTCATCCTTTTAGAAACTTGTTTGGGCTGTTGAGAGGAGTAAAAAAGCATCAAAAATTTCAATCCTGCATGATTCTACCAAGAAATGTGATTCTTCATTCAAAACGCTGGTTTTTGCTATTGGGCTCTATTGAATAATGAATGTTTTGAATTTTCTCCAAAAGTAAAGTAGTTGCAAACTCATGCTTTTGGAGACTTGTTTGGGCTCATGAGAGGAGTAGAAAAACATCAAAAATTTCAGTCCTGCATGATTCTACCAAGAAATGTGTGTTCATTGAAACCGCTGGTTTTTGATAGTTTGGGCCCTATTGAATAATGAATGTTTTGAATTTTCTCCAAAAGTAAAGTAGTTGCAAACTCATCCTTTTAGAAACTTGTTTGGGCTGTTGAGAGGAGTAAAAAACCATCAAAAATTTCAATCCTGCATGATTCTACCAAGAAATGTGATTCTTCATTCAAAACGCTGGTTTTTGCTATTGGGCTCTATTGAATAATGAATGTTTTGAATTTTCTCCAAAAGTAAAGTAGTTGCAAACTCATGCTTTTAGAGACTTGTTTGGGCTCATGAGAGGAGTAGAAAAACATCAAAAATTTCAGTCCTGCATGATTTTACCAAGAAATGTGTGTTCATTGAAACCGCTGGTTTTTGATAGTTTGGGCCCTATTGAATAATGAATGTTTTGAATTTTCTCCAAAAGTAAAGTAGTTGCAAACTCATCCTTTTAGAAACTTGTTTGGGCTGTTGAGAGGAGTAAAAAACCATCAAAAATTTCAATCCTGCATGATTCTACCAAGAAATGTGATTCTTCATTCAAAACGCTGGTTTTTGCTATTGGGCTCTATTGAATAATGAATGTTTTGAATTTTCTCCAAAAGTAAAGTAGTTGCAAACTCATGCTTTTAGAGACTTGTTTGGGCTCATGAGATGAGTAGAAAAACATCAAAAATTTCAGTCCTGCATGATTCTACCAAGACATGTGTGTTCATTGAAACGGCTGGTTTTTGATAGTTTGGGCCCTATTGAATAATGAATGTTTTGAATTTTCTCCAAAAGTAAAGTAGTTGCAAACTCATCCTTTTAGAAACTTGTTTGGGCTGTTGAGAGGAGTAAAAAACCATCAAAAATTTCAATCCTGCATGATTCTACCAAGAAATGTGATTCTTCATTCAAAACGCTGGTTTTTGCTATAGGGCTCTATTGAATAATGAATGTTTTGAATTTTCTCCAAAAGTAAAGTAGTTGCAAACTCATGCTTTTAGAGACTTGTTTGGGCTCATGAGAGGAGTAGAAAAACATCAAAAATTTCAGTCCTGCATGATTCTACCAAGAAATGTGATTCTTCATTCAAAACCTGATTTTTGCTATTGGGCTCTATTGAATAATGAATGCTTTGAATTTTCTCCAAAAGTAAAGTAGTTGCAAACTCATGCTTTTAGAGACTTGTTTGGGCTCATGAGAGGAGTAGAAAAACATCAAAAATTTCAGTCCTGCATGATTCTACCAAGAAATGTGTGTTCATTGAAACCGCTGGTTTTTGATAGTTTGGGCCCTATTGAATAATGAATGTTTTGAATTTTCTCCAAAAGTAAAGTAGTTGCAAACTCATACTTTTAGAAACTTGTTTGGGCTGTTGAGAGGAGTAAAAAATCATCAAAAATTTCAATCCTGCATGATTCTACCAAGAAATGTGATTCTTCATTCAAAACGCTGGTTTTTGCTATTGGGCTCTATTGAATAATGAATGTTTTGAATTTTCTCCAAAAGTAAAGTAGTTGCAAACTCATGCTTTTAGAGACTTGTTTTGGCTCATGAGATGAGTAGAAAAACATCAAAAATTTCAGTCCTGCATGATTCTACCAAGACATGTGTGTTCATTGAAACGGCTGGTTTTTGATAGTTTGGGCCCTATTGAATAATGAATGTTTTGAATTTTCTCCAAAAGTAAAGTAGTTGCAAACTCATACTTTTAGAAACTTGTTTGGGCTGTTGAGAGGAGTAAAAAATCATCAAAAATTTCAATCCTGCATGATTCTACCAAGAAATGTGATTCTTCATTCAAAACGCTGGTTTTTGCTATTGGGCTCTATTGAATAATGAATGTTTTGAATTTTCTCCAAAAGTAAAGTAGTTGCAAACTCATGCTTTTAGAGACTTGTTTTGGCTCATGAGATGAGTAGAAAAACATCAAAAATTTCAGTCCTGCATGATTCTACCAAGACATGTGTGTTCATTGAAACGGCTGGTTTTTGATAGTTTGGGCCCTATTGAATAATGAATGTTTTGAATTTTCTCCAAAAGTAAAGTAGTTGCAAACTCATACTTTTAGAAACTTGTTTGGGCTGTTGAGAGGAGTAAAAAATCATCAAAAATTTCAATCCTGCATGATTCTACCAAGAAATGTGATTCTTCATTCAAAACGCTGGTTTTTGCTATTGGGCTCTATTAAATAATGAATGTTTTGAATTTTCTCCAAAAGTAAAGTAGTTGCAAACTCATGCTTTTAGAGACTTGTTTGGGCTCATGAGAGGAGTTGAAAAACATCAAAAATTTCAGTCCTGCATGATTCTACCAAGAAATGTGATTCTTCATTCAAAACCTGATTTTTGCTATTGGGCTCTATTGAATAATGAATGTTTTGAATTTTCTCCAAAAGTAAAGTAGTTGCAAACTCATCCTTTTAGAAACTTGTTTGGGCTGTTGAGAGGAGTAAAAAACCATCAAAAATTTCAATCCTGCATGATTCTACCAAGAAATGTGATTCTTCATTCAAAACGCTGGTTTTTGCTATTGGGCTCTATTGAATAATGAATGTTTTGAATTTTCTCCAAAAGTAAAGTAGTTGCAAACTCATGCTTTTAGAAACTTGTTTGGGCTCATGAGAGGAGTAGAAAAACATAAAAAATTTCAGTCCTGCATGATTCTACCAAGAAATGTGTGTTCATTGAAACCGCTGGTTTTTGATAGTTTGGGCCCTATTGAATAATGAATGTTTTGAATTTTCTCCAAAAGTAAAGTAGTTGCAAACTCATCCTTTTAGAAACTTGTTTGGGCTGTTGAGAGGAGTAAAAAACCATCAAAAATTTCAATCCTGCATGATTCTACCAAGAAATGTGATTCTTCATTCAAAACCTGATTTTTGCTATTGGGCTCTATTGAATAATGAATGTTTTGAATTTTCTCCAAAAGTAAAGTAGTTGCAAACTCATGCTTTTAGAGACTTGTTTGGGCTCATGAGAGGAGTAGAAAAACATCAAAAATTTCAGTCCTGCATGATTCTACCAAGAAATGTGTGTTCATTGAAACCGCTGGTTTTTGATAGTTTGGGCCCTATTGAATAATGAATGTTTTGAATTTTCTCCAAAAGTAAAGTAGTTGCAAACTCATCCTTTTAGAAACTTGTTTGGGCTGTTGAGAGGAGTAAAAAACCATCAAAAATTTCAATCCTGCATGATTTTACCAAGAAATGTGATTCTTCATTCAAAACCTGATTTTTGCTATTGGGCTCTATTGAATAGTGAATGTTTTGAATTTTCTCCAAAAGTAAAGTAGTTGCAAACTCATGCTTTTAGAGACTTGTTTGGGCTCATGAGAGGAGTAGAAAAACATCAAAAATTTCAGTCCTGCATGATTCTACCAAGAAATGTGTTCATTGAAACCGCTGGTTTTTGATAGTTTGGGCCCTATTGAATAATGAATGTTTTGAATTTTCTCCAAAAGTAAAGTAGTTGCAAACTCATCCTTTTAGAAACTTGTTTGGGCTGTTGAGAGGAGTAAAAAACCATCAAAAATTTCAATCCTGCATGATTCTACCAAGAAATGTGATTCTTCATTCAAAACGCTGGTTTTTGCTATTGGGCTCTATTGAATAATGAATGTTTTGAATTTTCTCCAAAAGTAAAGTAGTTGCAAACTCATGCTTTTAGAGACTTGTTTGGGCTCATGAGATGAGTAGAAAAACATCAAAAATTTCAGTCCTGCATGATTCTACCAAGACATGTGTGTTCATTGAAACGGCTGGTTTTTGATAGTTTGGGCCCTATTGAATAATGAATGTTTTGAATTTTCTCCAAAAGTAAAGTAGTTGCAAACTCATCCTTTTAGAAACTTGTTTGGGCTGTTGAGAGGAGTAAAAAACCATCAAAAATTTCAATCCTGCATGATTCTACCAAGAAATGTGATTCTTCATTCAAAACCTGATTTTTGCTATTGGGCTCTATTGAATAATGAATGTTTTGAATTTTCTCCAAAAGTAAAGTAGTTGCAAACTCATGCTTTTAGAGACTTGTTTGGGCTCATGAGAGGAGTAGAAAAACATCAAAAATTTCAGTCCTGCATGATTCTACCAAGAAATGTGTGTTCATTGAAACCGCTGGTTTTTGATAGTTTGGGCCCTATTGAATAATGAATGTTTTGAATTTTCTCCAAAAGTAAAGTAGTTGCAAACTCATCCTTTTAGAAACTTGTTTGGGCTGTTGAGAGGAGTAAAAAACCATCAAAAATTTCAATGCTGCATGATTTTACCAAGAAATGTGATTCTTCATTCAAAACCTGATTTTTGCTATTGGGCTCTATTGAATAGTGAATGTTTTGAATTTTCTCCAAAAGTAAAGTAGTTGCAAACTCATGCTTTTAGAGACTTGTTTGGGCTCATGAGAGGAGTAGAAAAACATCAAAAATTTCAGTCCTGCATGATTCTACCAAGAAATGTGTTCATTGAAACCGCTGGCTTTTGATAGTTTGGACCCTATTGAATAATGAATGTTTTGAATTTTCTCCAAAAGTAAAGTAGTTGCAAACTCATCCTTTTAGAAACTTGTTTGGGCTGTTGAGAGGAGTAAAAAACCATCAAAAATTTCAATCCTGCATGATTCTACCAAGAAATGTGATTCTTCATTCAAAACGCTGGTTTTTGCTATTGGGCTCTATTGAATAATGAATGTTTTGAATTTTCTCCAAAAGTAAAGTAGTTGCAAACTCATGCTTTTAGAGACTTGTTTGGGCTCATGAGATGAGTAGAAAAACATCAAAAATTTCAGTCCTGCATGATTCTACCAAGACATGTGTGTTCATTGAAACGGCTGGTTTTTGATAGTTTGGGCCCTATTGAATAATGAATGTTTTGAATTTTCTCCAAAAGTAAAGTAGTTGCAAACTCATCCTTTTAGAAACTTGTTTGGGCTGTTGAGAGGAGTAAAAAATCATCAAAAATTTCAATCCTGCATGATTCTACCAAGAAATATGATTCTTCATTCAAAACGCTGGTTTTTGCTATTGGGCTCTATTGAATAATGAATGTTTTGAATTTTCTCCAAAAGTAAAGTAGTTGCAAACTCATGCTTTTAGAGACTTGTTTGGGCTCATGAGAGGAGTAGAAAAACATCAAAAATTTCAGTCCTGCATGATTCTACCAAGAAATGTGTGTTCATTCAAACCGCTGGTTTTTGATAGTTTGGGCCCTATTGAATAATGAATGTTTTGAATTTTCTCCAAAAGTAAAGTAGTTGCAAACTCATGCTTTTAGAGACTTGTTTGGGCTCATGAGAGGAGTAGAAAAACATCAAAAATTTCAGTCCTGCATGATTCTACCAAGAAATGTGTGTTCATTGAAACCGCTGGTTTTTGATAGTTTGGGCCCTATTGAATAATGAATGTTTTGAATTTTCTCCAAAAGTAAAGTAGTTGCAAACTCATGCTTTTAGAGACTTGTTTGGGCTCATGAGATGAGTAGAAAAACATCAAAAATTTCAGTCCTGCATGATTCTACCAAGACATGTGTGTTCATTGAAACGGCTGGTTTTTGATAGTTTGGGCCCTATTGAATAATGAATGTTTTGAATTTTCTCCAAAAGTAAAGTAGTTGCAAACTCATCCTTTTAGAAACTTGTTTGGGCTGTTGAGAGGAGTAAAAAAGCATCAAAAATTTCAATCCTGCATGATTCTACCAAGAAATGTGATTCTTCATTCAAAACGCTGGTTTTTGCTATTGGGCTCTATTGAATAATGAATGTTTTGAATTTTCTCCAAAAGTAAAGTAGTTGCAAACTCATGCTTTTGGAGACTTGTTTGGGCTCATGAGAGGAGTAGAAAAACATCAAAAATTTCAGTCCTGCATGATTCTACCAAGAAATGTGTGTTCATTGAAACCGCTGGTTTTTGATAGTTTGGGCCCTATTGAATAATGAATGTTTTGAATTTTCTCCAAAAGTAAAGTAGTTGCAAACTCATCCTTTTAGAAACTTGTTTGGGCTGTTGAGAGGAGTAAAAAACCATCAAAAATTTCAATCCTGCATGATTCTACCAAGAAATGTGATTCTTCATTCAAAACGCTGGTTTTTGCTATTGGGCTCTATTGAATAATGAATGTTTTGAATTTTCTCCAAAAGTAAAGTAGTTGCAAACTCATGCTTTTAGAGACTTGTTTGGGCTCATGAGAGGAGTAGAAAAACATCAAAAATTTCAGTCCTGCATGATTCTACCAAGAAATGTGTGTTCATTGAAACCGCTGGTTTTTGATAGTTTGGGCCCTATTGAATAATGAATGTTTTGAATTTTCTCCAAAAGTAAAGTAGTTGCAAACTCATCCTTTTAGAAACTTGTTTGGGCTGTTGAGAGGAGTAAAAAACCATCAAAAATTTCAATCCTGCATGATTCTACCAAGAAATGTGATTCTTCATTCAAAACCTGATTTTTGCTATTGGGCTCTATTGAATAATGAATGTTTTGAATTTTCTCCAAAAGTAAAGTAGTTGCAAACTCATGCTTTTAGAGACTTGTTTGGGCTCATGAGAGGAGTAGAAAAACATCAAAAATTTCAGTCCTGCATGATTCTACCAAGAAATGTGTGTTCATTGAAACCGCTGGTTTTTGATAGTTTGGGCCCTATTGACTAATGAATGTTTTGAATTTTCTCCAAAAGTAAAGTAGTTGCAAACTCATCCTTTTAGAAACTTCTTTGGGCTGTTGAGAGGAGTAAAAAACCATCAAAAATTTCAATCCTGCATGATTCTACCAAGAAATGTGATTCTTCATTCAAAAGGCTGGTTTTTGCTATTGGGCTCTATTGAATAATGAATGTTTTGAATTTTCTCCAAAAGTAAAGTAGTTGCAAACTCATGCTTTTGGAGACTTGTTTGGGCTCATGAGAGGAGTAGAAAAACATCAAAAATTTCAGTCCTGCATGATTCTACCAAGAAATGTGTGTTCATTGAAACCGCTGGTTTTTGATAGTTTGGGCCCTATTGAATAATGAATGTTTTGAATTTTCTCCAAAAGTAAAGTAGTTGCAAACTCATCCTTTTAGAAACTTGTTTGGGCTGTTGAGAGGAGTAAAAAACCATCAAAAATTTCAATCCTGCATGATTCTACCAAGAAATGTGATTCTTCATTCAAAACGCTGGTTTTTGCTATTGGGCTCTATTGAATAATGAATGTTTTGAATTTTCTCCAAAAGTAAAGTAGTTGCAAACTCATGCTTTTAGAAACTTGTTTGGGCTCATGAGAGGAGTAGAAAAACATAAAAAATTTCAGTCCTGCATGATTCTACCAAGAAATGTGTGTTCATTGAAACCGCTGGTTTTTGATAGTTTGGGCCCTATTGAATAATGAATGTTTTGAATTTTCTCCAAAAGTAAAGTAGTTGCAAACTCATCCTTTTAGAAACTTGTTTGGGCTGTTGAGAGGAGTAAAAAACCATCAAAAATTTCAATCCTGCATGATTCTACCAAGAAATGTGATTCTTCATTCAAAACCTGATTTTTGCTATTGGGCTCTATTGAATAATGAATGTTTTGAATTTTCTCCAAAAGTAAAGTAGTTGCAAACTCATGCTTTTAGAGACTTGTTTGGGCTCATGAGAGGAGTAGAAAAACATCAAAAATTTCAGTCCTGCATGATTCTACCAAGAAATGTGTGTTCATTGAAACCGCTGGTTTTTGATAGTTTGGGCCCTATTGAATAATGAATGTTTTGAATTTTCTCCAAAAGTAAAGTAGTTGCAAACTCATCCTTTTAGAAACTTGTTTGGGCTGTTGAGAGGAGTAAAAAACCATCAAAAATTTCAATGCTGCATGATTTTACCAAGAAATGTGATTCTTCATTCAAAACCTGATTTTTGCTATTGGGCTCTATTGAATAGTGAATGTTTTGAATTTTCTCCAAAAGTAAAGTAGTTGCAAACTCATGCTTTTAGAGACCTGTTTGGGCTCATGAGAGGAGTAGAAAAACATCAAAAATTTCAGTCCTGCATGATTCTACCAAGAAATGTGTTCATTGAAACCGCTGGTTTTTGATAGTTTGGACCCTATTGAATAATGAATGTTTTGAATTTTCTCCAAAAGTAAAGTAGTTGCAAACTCATCCTTTTAGAAACTTGTTTGGGCTGTTGAGAGGAGTAAAAAACCATCAAAAATTTCAATCCTGCATGATTCTACCAAGAAATGTGATTCTTCATTCAAAACGCTGGTTTTTGCTATTGGGCTCTATTGAATAATGAATGTTTTGAATTTTCTCCAAAAGTAAAGTAGTTGCAAACTCATGCTTTTAGAGACTTGTTTGGGCTCATGAGATGAGTAGAAAAACATCAAAAATTTCAGTCCTGCATGATTCTACCAAGACATGTGTGTTCATTGAAACGGCTGGTTTTTGATAGTTTGGGCCCTATTGAATAATGAATGTTTTGAATTTTCTCCAAAAGTAAAGTAGTTGCAAACTCATCCTTTTAGAAACTTGTTTGGGCTGTTGAGAGGAGTAAAAAATCATCAAAAATTTCAATCCTGCATGATTCTACCAAGAAATGTGATTCTTCATTCAAAACGCTGGTTTTTGCTATTGGGCTCTATTGAATAATGAATGTTTTGAATTTTCTCCAAAAGTAAAGTAGTTGCAAACTCATGCTTTTAGAGACTTGTTTGGGCTCATGAGAGGAGTAGAAAAACATCAAAAATTTCAGTCCTGCATGATTCTACCAAGAAATGTGTGTTCATTCAAACCGCTGGTTTTTGATAGTTTGGGCCCTATTGAATAATGAATGTTTTGAATTTTCTCCAAAAGTAAAGTAGTTGCAAACTCATCCTTTTAGAAACTTGTTTGGGCTGTTGAGAGGAGTAAAAAACCATCAAAAATTTCAATCCTGCATGATTCTACCAAGAAATGTGATTGTTCATTCAAAACCTGATTTTTGCTATTGGGCTCTATTGAATAATGAATGTTTTGAATTTTCTCCAAAAGTAAAGTAGTTGCAAACTCATGCTTTTAGAGACTTGTTTGGGCTCATGAGAGGAGTAGAAAAACATCAAAAATTTCAGTCCTGCATGATTCTACCAAGAAATGTGTGTTCATTGAAACCGCTGGTTTTTGATAGTTTGGGCCCTATTGACTAATGAATGTTTTGAATTTTCTCCAAAAGTAAAGTAGTTGCAAACTCATCCTTTTAGAAACTTCTTTGGGCTGTTGAGAGGAGTAAAAAACCATCAAAAATTTCAATCCTGCATGATTCTACCAAGAAATGTGATTCTTCATTCAAAACGCTGGTTTTTGCTATTGGGCTCTATTGAATAATGAATGTTTTGAATTTTCTCCAAAAGTAAAGTAGTTGCAAACTCATGCTTTTGGAGACTTGTTTGGGCTCATGAGAGGAGTAGAAAAACATCAAAAATTTCAGTCCTGCATGATTCTACCAAGAAATGTGTGTTCATTGAAACCGCTGGTTTTTGATAGTTTGGGCCCTATTGAATAATGAATGTTTTGAATTTTCTCCAAAAGTAAAGTAGTTGCAAACTCATCCTTTTAGAAACTTGTTTGGGCTGTTGAGAGGAGTAAAAAACCATCAAAAATTTCAATCCTGCATGATTCTACCAAGAAATGTGATTCTTCATTCAAAACGCTGGTTTTTGCTATTGGGCTCTATTGAATAATGAATGTTTTGAATTTTCTCCAAAAGTAAAGTAGTTGCAAACTTATGCTTTTAGAAACTTGTTTGGGCTCATGAGAGGAGTAGAAAAACATCAAAAATTTCAGTCCTGCATGATTCTACCAAGAAATGTGTGTTCATTGAAACCGCTGGTTTTTGATAGTTTGGGCCCTATTGAATAATGAATGTTTTGAATTTTCTCCAAAAGTAAAGTAGTTGCAAACTCATCCTTTTAGAAACTTGTTTGGGCTGTTGAGAGGAGTAAAAAACCATCAAAAATTTCAATCCTGCATGATTCTACCAAGAAATGTGATTCTTCATTCAAAACCTGATTTTTGCTATTGGGCTCTATTGAATAATGAATGTTTTGAATTTTCTCCAAAAGTAAAGTAGTTGCAAACTCATGCTTTTAGAGACTTGTTTGGGCTCATGAGAGGAGTAGAAAAACATCAAAAATTTCAGTCCTGCATGATTCTACCAAGAAATGTGTGTTCATTGAAACCGCTGGTTTTTGATAGTTTGGGCCCTATTGAATAATGAATGTTTTGAATTTTCTCCAAAAGTAAAGTAGTTGCAAACTCATCCTTTTAGAAACTTGTTTGGGCTGTTGAGAGGAGTAAAAAAACATCAAAAATTTCAATGCTGCATGATTTTACCAAGAAATGTGATTCTTCATTCAAAACCTGATTTTTGCTATTGGGCTCTATTGAATAGTGAATGTTTTGAATTTTCTCCAAAAGTAAAGTAGTTGCAAACTCATGCTTTTAGAGACTTGTTTGGGCTCATGAGAGGAGTAGAAAAACATCAAAAATTTCAGTCCTGCATGATTCTACCAAGAAATGTGTTCATTGAAACCGCTGGTTTTTGATAGTTTGGACGCTATTGAATAATGAATGTTTTGAATTTTCTCCAAAAGTAAAGTAGTTGCAAACTCATCCTTTTAGAAACTTGTTTGGGCTGTTGAGAGGAGTAAAAAACCATCAAAAATTTCAATCCTGCATGATTCTACCAAGAAATGTGATTCTTCATTCAAAACGCTGGTTTTTGCTATTGGGCTCTATTGAATAATGAATGTTTTGAATTTTCTCCAAAAGTAAAGTAGTTGCAAACTCATGCTTTTAGAGACTTGTTTGGGCTCATGAGATGAGTAGAAAAACATCAAAAATTTCAGTCCTGCATGATTCTACCAAGACATGTGTGTTCATTGAAACGGCTGGTTTTTGATAGTTTGGGCCCTATTGAATAATGAATGTTTTGAATTTTCTCCAAAAGTAAAGTAGTTGCAAACTCATCCTTTTAGAAACTTGTTTGGGCTGTTGAGAGGAGTAAAAAATCATCAAAAATTTCAATCCTGCATGATTCTACCAAGAAATGTGATTCTTCATTCAAAACGCTGGTTTTTGCTATTGGGCTCTATTGAATAATGAATGTTTTGAATTTTCTCCAAAAGTAAAGTAGTTGCAAACTCATGCTTTTAGAGACTTGTTTGGGCTCATGAGAGGAGTAGAAAAACATCAAAAATTTCAGTCCTGCATGATTCTACCAAGAAATGTGTGTTCATTGAAACCGCTGGTTTTTGATAGTTTGGGCCCTATTGAATAATGAATGTTTTGAATTTTCTCCAAAAGTAAAGTAGTTGCAAACTCATGCTTTTAGAGACTTGTTTGGGCTCATGAGAGGAGTAGAAAAACATCAAAAATTTCAGTCCTGCATGATTCTACCAAGAAATGTGTGTTCATTGAAACCGCTGGTTTTTGATAGTTTGGGCCCTATTGAATAATGAATGTTTTAAATTTTCTCCAAAAGTAAAGTAGTTGCAAACTCATCCTTTTAGAAACTTGTTTGGGCTGTTGAGAGGAGTAAAAAACCATCAAAAATTTCAATCCTGCATGATTCTACCAAGAAATGTGATTCTTCATTCAAAACGCTGGTTTTTGCTATTGGGCTCTATTGAATAATGAATGTTTTGAATTTTCTCCAAAAGTAAAGTAGTTGCAAACTCATGCTTTTAGAGACTTGTTTGGGCTCATGAGATGAGTAGAAAAACATCAAAAATTTCAGTCCTGCATGATTCTACCAAGACATGTGTGTTCATTGAAACGGCTGGTTTTTGATAGTTTGGGCCCTATTGAATAATGAATGTTTTGAATTTTCTCCAAAAGTAAAGTAGTTGCAAACTCATCCTTTTAGAAACTTGTTTGGGCTGTTGAGAGGAGTAAAAAACCATCAAAAATTTCAATCCTGCATGATTCTACCAAGAAATGTGATTCTTCATTCAAAACGCTGGTCTTTGCTATTGGGCTCTATTGAATAATGAATGTTTTGAATTTTCTCCAAAAGTAAAGTAGTTGCAATCTCATGCTATTAGAGACTTGTTTGGGCTCATGAGATGAGTAGAAAAACATCAAAAATTTCAGTCCTGCATGATTCTACCAAGACATGTGTGTTCATTGAAACGGCTGGTTTTTGATAGTTTGGGCCCTATTGAATAATGAATGTTTTGAATTTTCTCCAAAAGTAAAGTAGTTGCAAACTCATCCTTTTAGAAACTTGTTTGGGCTGTTGAGAGGAGTAAAAAACCATCAAAAATTTCAATCCTGCATGATTCTACCAAGAAATGTGATTCTTCATTCAAAACGCTGGTTTTTGCTATTGGGCTCTATTGAATAATGAATGTTTTGAATTTTCTCCAAAAGTAAAGTAGTTGCAAACTCATGCTTTTAGAGACTTGTTTGGGCTCATGAGAGGAGTAGAAAAACATCAAAAATTTCAGTCCTGCATGATTCTACCAAGAAATGTGTGTTCATTCAAACCGCTGGTTTTTGATAGTTTGGGCCCTATTGAATAATGAATGTTTTGAATTTTCTCCAAAAGTAAAGTAGTTGCAAACTCATGCTTTTAGAGACTTGTTTGGGCTCATGAGAGGAGTAGAAAAACATCAAAAATTTCAGTCCTGCATGATTCTACCAAGAAATGTGTGTTCATTGAAACCGCTGGTTTTTGATAGTTTGGGCCCTATTGAATAATGAATGTTTTGAATTTTCTCCAAAAGTAAAGTAGTTGCAAACTCATCCTTTTAGAAACTTGTTTGGGCTGTTGAGAGGAGTAAAAAACCATCAAAAATTTCAATCCTGCATGATTCTACCAAGAAATGTGATTCTTCATTCAAAACGCTGGTTTTTGCTATTGGGCTCTATTGAATAATGAATGTTTTGAATTTTCTCCAAAAGTAAAGTAGTTGCAAACTCATGCTTTTAGAGACTTGTTTGGGCTCATGAGAGGAGTAGAAAAACATAAAAAATTTCAGTCCTGCATGATTCTACCAAGAAATGTGTGTTCATTGAAACCGCTGGCTTTTGATAGTTTGGGCCCTATTGAATAATGAATGTTTTGAATTTTCTCCAAAAGTAAAGTAGTTGCAAACTCATCCTTTTGGAAACTTGTTTGGGCTGTTGAGAGGAGTAAAAAACCATCAAAAATTTCAATCCTGCATGATTCTACCAAGAAATGTGATTCTTCATTCAAAACGCTGGTTTTTGCTATTGGGCTCTAATGAATAATGAATGTTTTGAATTTTCTCCAAAAGTAAAGTAGTTGCAAACTCATGCTTTTAGAGACTTGTTTGGGCTCATGAGAGGAGTAGAAAAACATCAAAAATTTCAGTCCTGCATGATTCTACCAAGAAATGTGTGTTCATTGAAACCGCTGGTTTTTGATAGTTTGGGCCCTATTGACTAATCAATGTTTTGAATTTTCTCCAAAAGTAAAGTAGTTGCAAACTCATCCTTTTAGAAACTTGTTTGGGCTGTTGAGAGGAGTAAAAAACCATCAAAAATTTCAATCCTGCATGATTCTACCAAGAAATGTGATTCTTCATTCAAAACGCTGGTTTTTGCTATTGGGCTCTATTGAATAATGAATGTTTTGAATTTTCTCCAAAAGTAAAGTAGTTGCAAACTCATGCTTTTGGAGACTTGTTTGGGCTCATGAGAGGAGTAGAAAAACATCAAAAATTTCAGTCCTGCATGATTCTACCAAGAAATGTGTGTTCATTGAAACCGCTGGTTTTTGATAGTTTGGGCCCTATTGAATAATGAATGTTTTGAATTTTCTCCAAAAGTAAAGTATTTGCAAACTCATCCTTTTAGAAACTTGTTTGGGCTGTTGAGAGGAGTAAAAAACCATCAAAAATTTCAATCCTGCATGATTCTACCAAGAAATGTGATTCTTCATTCAAAACGCTGGTTTTTGCTATTGGGCTCTATTGAATAATGAATGTTTTGAATTTTCTCCAAAAGTAAAGTAGTTGCAAACTCATGCTTTTAGAGACTTGTTTGGGCTCATGAGAGGAGTAGAAAAACATCAAAAATTTCAGTCCTGCATGATTCTACCAAGAAATGTGTGTTCATTGAAACCGCTGGTTTTTGATAGTTTGGGCCCTATTGAATAATGAATGTTTTGAATTTTCTCCAAAAGTAAAGTAGTTGCAAACTCATCCTTTTAGAAACTTGTTTGGGCTGTTGAGAGGAGTAAAAAACCATCAAAAATTTCAATCCTGCATGATTCTACCAAGAAATGTGATTCTTCATTCAAAACCTGATTTTTGCTATTGGGCTCTATTGAATAATGAATGTTTTGAATTTTCTCCAAAAGTAAAGTAGTTGCAAACTCATCCTTTTAAAAACTTGTTTGGGCTGTTGAGAGGAGTAAAAAATCATCAAAAATTTCAATCCTGCATGATTCTACCAAGAAATGTGATTCTTCATTCAAAACGCTGGTTTTTGCTATTGGGCTCTATTGAATAATGAATGTTTTGAATTTTCTCCAAAAGTAAAGTAGTTGCAAACTCATGCTTTTAGAGACTTGTTTGGGCTCATGAGAGGAGTAGAAAAACATCAAAAATTTCAGTCCTGCATGATTCTACCAAGAAATGTGTGTTCATTCAAACCGCTGGTTTTTGATAGTTTGGGCCCTATTGAATAATGAATGTTTTGAATTTTCTCCAAAAGTAAAGTAGTTGCAATCTCATGCTTTTAGAGACTTGTTTGGGCTCATGAGAGGAGTAGAAAAACATCAAAAATTTCAGTCCTGCATGATTCTACCAAGAAATGTGTGTTCATTGAAACCGCTGGTTTTTGATAGTTTGGGCCCTATTGAATAATGAATGTTTTGAATTTTCTCCAAAAGTAAAGTAGTTGCAAACTCATCCTTTTAGAAACTTGTTTGGGCTGTTGAGAGGAGTAAAAAACCATCAAAAATTTCAATCCTGCATGATTCTACCAAGAAATGTGATTCTTCATTCAAAACGCTGGTTTTTGCTATTGGGCTCTATTGAATAATGAATGTTTTGAATTTTCTCCAAAAGTAAAGTAGTTGCAATCTCATGCTTTTAGAGACTTGTTTGGGCTCATGAGATGAGTAGAAAAACATCAAAAATTTCAGTCCTGCATGATTCTACCAAGACATGTGTGTTCATTGAAACGGCTGGTTTTTGATAGTTTGGGCCCTATTGAATAATGAAAGTTTTGAATTTTCTCCAAAAGTAAAGTAGTTGCAAACTCATCCTTTTAGAAACTTGTTTGGGCTGTTGAGAGGAGTAAAAAACCATCAAAAATTTCAATCCTGCATGATTCTACCAAGAAATGTGATTCTTCATTCAAAAGGCTGGTTTTTGCTATTGGGCTCTATTGAATAATGAATGTTTTGAATTTTCTCCAAAAGTAAAGTAGTTGCAAACTCATGCTTTTGGAGACTTGTTTGGGCTCATGAGAGGAGTAGAAAAACATCAAAAATTTCAGTCCTGCATGATTCTACCAAGAAATGTGTGTTCATTGAAACCGCTGGTTTTTGATAGTTTGGGCCCTATTGAAAAATGAATGTTTTGAATTTTCTCCAAAAGTAAAGTAGTTGCAAACTCATCCTTTTAGAAACTTGTTTGGGCTGTTGAGAGGAGTAAAAAACCATCAAAAATTTCAATCCTGCATGATTCTACCAAGAAATGTGATTCTTCATTCAAAACGCTGGTTTTTGCTATTGGGCTCTATTGAATAATGAATGTTTTGAATTTTCTCCAAAAGTAAAGTAGTTGCAAACTCATGCTTTTAGAAACTTGTTTGGGCTCATGAGAGGAGTAGAAAAACATAAAAAATTTCAGTCCTGCATGATTCTACCAAGAAATGTGTGTTCATTGAAACCGCTGGTTTTTGATAGTTTGGGCCCTATTGAATAATGAATGTTTTGAATTTTCTCCAAAAGTAAAGTAGTTGCAAACTCATCCTTTTAGAAACTTGTTTGGGCTGTTGAGAGGAGTAAAAAACCATCAAAAATTTCAATCCTGCATGATTCTACCAAGAAATGTGATTCTTCATTCAAAACCTGATTTTTGCTATTGGGCTCTATTGAATAATGAATGTTTTGAATTTTCTCCAAAAGTAAAGTAGTTGCAAACTCATGCTTTTAGAGACTTGTTTGGGCTCATGAGAGGAGTAGAAAAACATCAAAAATTTCAGTCCTGCATGATTCTACCAAGAAATGTGTGTTCATTGAAACCGCTGGTTTTTGATAGTTTGGGCCCTATTGAATAATGAATGTTTTGAATTTTCTCCAAAAGTAAAGTAGTTGCAAACTCATCCTTTTAGAAACTTGTTTGGGCTGTTGAGAGGAGTAAAAAACCATCAAAAATTTCAATGCTGCATGATTTTACCAAGAAATGTGATTCTTCATTCAAAACCTGATTTTTGCTATTGGGCTCTATTGAATAGTGAATGTTTTGAATTTTCTCCAAAAGTAAAGTAGTTGCAAACTCATGCTTTTAGAGACCTGTTTGGGCTCATGAGAGGAGTAGAAAAACATCAAAAATTTCAGTCCTGCATGATTCTACCAAGAAATGTGTTCATTGAAACCGCTGGTTTTTGATAGTTTGGACCCTATTGAATAATGAATGTTTTGAATTTTCTCCAAAAGTAAAGTAGTTGCAAACTCATCCTTTTAGAAACTTGTTTGGGCTGTTGAGAGGAGTAAAAAACCATCAAAAATTTCAATCCTGCATGATTCTACCAAGAAATGTGATTCTTCATTCAAAACGCTGGTTTTTGCTATTGGGCTCTATTGAATAATGAATGTTTTGAATTTTCTCCAAAAGTAAAGTAGTTGCAAACTCATGCTTTTAGAGACTTGTTTGGGCTCATGAGATGAGTAGAAAAACATCAAAAATTTCAGTCCTGCATGATTCTACCAAGACATGTGTGTTCATTGAAACGGCTGGTTTTTGATAGTTTGGGCCCTATTGAATAATGAATGTTTTGAATTTTCTCCAAAAGTAAAGTAGTTGCAAACTCATCCTTTTAGAAACTTGTTTGGGCTGTTGAGAGGAGTAAAAAATCATCAAAAATTTCAATCCTGCATGATTCTACCAAGAAATGTGATTCTTCATTCAAAACGCTGGTTTTTGCTATTGGGCTCTATTGAATAATGAATGTTTTGAATTTTCTCCAAAAGTAAAGTAGTTGCAAACTCATGCTTTTAGAGACTTGTTTGGGCTCATGAGAGGAGTAGAAAAACATCAAAAATTTCAGTCCTGCATGATTCTACCAAGAAATGTGTGTTCATTGAAACCGCTGGTTTTTGATAGTTTGGGCCCTATTGACTAATGAATGTTTTGAATTTTCTCCAAAAGTAAAGTAGTTGCAAACTCATCCTTTTAGAAACTTGTTTGGGCTGTTGAGAGGAGTAAAAAACCATCAAAAATTTCAATCCTGCATGATTCTACCAAGAAATGTGATTGTTCATTCAAAACCTGATTTTTGCTATTGGGCTCTATTGAATAATGAATGTTTTGAATTTTCTCCAAAAGTAAAGTAGTTGCAAACTCATGCTTTTAGAGACTTGTTTGGGCTCATGAGAGGAGTAGAAAAACATCAAAAATTTCAGTCCTGCATGATTCTACCAAGAAATGTGTGTTCATTGAAACCGCTGGTTTTTGATAGTTTGGGCCCTATTGACTAATGAATGTTTTGAATTTTCTCCAAAAGTAAAGTAGTTGCAAACTCATCCTTTTAGAAACTTCTTTGGGCTGTTGAGAGGAGTAAAAAACCATCAAAAATTTCAATCCTGCATGATTCTACCAAGAAATGTGATTCTTCATTCAAAACGCTGGTTTTTGCTATTGGGCTCTATTGAATAATGAATGTTTTGAATTTTCTCCAAAAGTAAAGTAGTTGCAAACTCATGCTTTTGGAGACTTGTTTGGGCTCATGAGAGGAGTAGAAAAACATCAAAAATTTCAGTCCTGCATGATTCTACCAAGAAATGTGTGTTCATTGAAACCGCTGGTTTTTGATAGTTTGGGCCCTATTGAATAATGAATGTTTTGAATTTTCTCCAAAAGTAAAGTAGTTGCAAACTCATCCTTTTAGAAACTTGTTTGGGCTGTTGAGAGGAGTAAAAAACCATCAAAAATTTCAATCCTGCATGATTCTACCAAGAAATGTGATTCTTCATTCAAAACGCTGGTTTTTGCTATTGGGCTCTATTGAATAATGAATGTTTTGAATTTTCTCCAAAAGTAAAGTAGTTGCAAACTTATGCTTTTAGAAACTTGTTTGGGCTCATGAGAGGAGTAGAAAAACATCAAAAATTTCAGTCCTGCATGATTCTACCAAGAAATGTGTGTTCATTGAAACCGCTGGTTTTTGATAGTTTGGGCCCTATTGAATAATGAATGTTTTGAATTTTCTCCAAAAGTAAAGTAGTTGCAAACTCATCCTTTTAGAAACTTGTTTGGGCTGTTGAGAGGAGTAAAAAACCATCAAAAATTTCAATCCTGCATGATTCTACCAAGAAATGTGATTCTTCATTCAAAACCTGATTTTTGCTATTGGGCTCTATTGAATAATGAATGTTTTGAATTTTCTCCAAAAGTAAAGTAGTTGCAAACTCATGCTTTTGGAGACTTGTTTGGGCTCATGAGAGGAGTAGAAAAACATCAAAAATTTCAGTCCTGCATGATTCTACCAAGAAATGTGTGTTCATTGAAACCGCTGGTTTTTGATAGTTTGGGCCCTATTGAATAATGAATGTTTTGAATTTTCTCCAAAAGTAAAGTATTTGCAAACTCATCCTTTTAGAAACTTGTTTGGGCTGTTGAGAGGAGTAAAAAACCATCAAAAATTTCAATCCTGCATGATTCTACCAAGAAATGTGATTCTTCATTCAAAACGCTGGTTTTTGCTATTGGGCTCTATTGAATAATGAATGTTTTGAATTTTCTCCAAAAGTAAAGTAGTTGCAAACTCATGCTTTTAGAGACTTGTTTGGGCTCATGAGAGGAGTAGAAAAACATCAAAAATTTCAGTCCTGCATGATTCTACCAAGAAATGTGTGTTCATTGAAACCGCTGGTTTTTGATAGTTTGGGCCCTATTGAATAATGAATGTTTTGAATTTTCTCCAAAAGTAAAGTAGTTGCAAACTCATCCTTTTAGAAACTTGTTTGGGCTGTTGAGAGGAGTAAAAAACCATCAAAAATTTCAATCCTGCATGATTCTACCAAGAAATGTGATTCTTCATTCAAAAACTGATTTTTGCTATTGGGCTCTATTGAATAATGAATGTTTTGAATTTTCTCCAAAAGTAAAGTAGTTGCAAACTCATCCTTTTAAAAACTTGTTTGGGCTGTTGAGAGGAGTAAAAAATCATCAAAAATTTCAATCCTGCATGATTCTACCAAGAAATGTGATTCTTCATTCAAAACGCTGGTTTTTGCTATTGGGCTCTATTGAATAATGAATGTTTTGAATTTTCTCCAAAAGTAAAGTAGTTGCAAACTCATGCTTTTAGAGACTTGTTTGGGCTCATGAGAGGAGTAGAAAAACATCAAAAATTTCAGTCCTGCATGATTCTACCAAGAAATGTGTGTTCATTCAAACCGCTGGTTTTTGATAGTTTGGGCCCTATTGAATAATGAATGTTTTGAATTTTCTCCAAAAGTAAAGTAGTTGCAATCTCATGCTTTTAGAGACTTGTTTGGGCTCATGAGAGGAGTAGAAAAACATCAAAAATTTCAGTCCTGCATGATTCTACCAAGAAATGTGTGTTCATTGAAACCGCTGGTTTTTGATAGTTTGGGCCCTATTGAATAATGAATGTTTTGAATTTTCTCCAAAAGTAAAGTAGTTGCAAACTCATCCTTTTAGAAACTTGTTTGGGCTGTTGAGAGGAGTAAAAAACCATCAAAAATTTCAATCCTGCATGATTCTACCAAGAAATGTGATTCTTCATTCAAAACGCTGGTTTTTGCTATTGGGCTCTATTGAATAATGAATGTTTTGAATTTTCTCCAAAAGTAAAGTAGTTGCAATCTCATGCTTTTAGAGACTTGTTTGGGCTCATGAGATGAGTAGAAAAACATCAAAAATTTCAGTCCTGCATGATTCTACCAAGACATGTGTGTTCATTGAAACGGCTGGTTTTTGATAGTTTGGGCCCTATTGAATAATGAAAGTTTTGAATTTTCTCCAAAAGTAAAGTAGTTGCAAACTCATCCTTTTAGAAACTTGTTTGGGCTGTTGAGAGGAGTAAAAAACCATCAAAAATTTCAATCCTGCATGATTCTACCAAGAAATGTGATTCTTCATTCAAAAGGCTGGTTTTTGCTATTGGGCTCTATTGAATAATGAATGTTTTGAATTTTCTCCAAAAGTAAAGTAGTTGCAAACTCATGCTTTTGGAGACTTGTTTGGGCTCATGAGAGGAGTAGAAAAACATCAAAAATTTCAGTCCTGCATGATTCTACCAAGAAATGTGTGTTCATTGAAACCGCTGGTTTTTGATAGTTTGGGCCCTATTGAAAAATGAATGTTTTGAATTTTCTCCAAAAGTAAAGTAGTTGCAAACTCATCCTTTTAGAAACTTGTTTGGGCTGTTGAGAGGAGTAAAAAACCATCAAAAATTTCAATCCTGCATGATTCTACCAAGAAATGTGATTCTTCATTCAAAACGCTGGTTTTTGCTATTGGGCTCTATTGAATAATGAATGTTTTGAATTTTCTCCAAAAGTAAAGTAGTTGCAAACTCATGCTTTTAGAAACTTGTTTGGGCTCATGAGAGGAGTAGAAAAACATAAAAAATTTCAGTCCTGCATGATTCTACCAAGAAATGTGTGTTCATTGAAACCGCTGGTTTTTGATAGTTTGGGCCCTATTGAATAATGAATGTTTTGAATTTTCTCCAAAAGTAAAGTAGTTGCAAACTCATCCTTTTAGAAACTTGTTTGGGCTGTTGAGAGGAGTAAAAAACCATCAAAAATTTCAATCCTGCATGATTCTACCAAGAAATGTGATTCTTCATTCAAAACCTGATTTTTGCTATTGGGCTCTATTGAATAATGAATGTTTTGAATTTTCTCCAAAAGTAAAGTAGTTGCAAACTCATGCTTTTAGAGACTTGTTTGGGCTCATGAGAGGAGTAGAAAAACATCAAAAATTTCAGTCCTGCATGATTCTACCAAGAAATGTGTGTTCATTGAAACCGCTGGTTTTTGATAGTTTGGGCCCTATTGAATAATGAATGTTTTGAATTTTCTCCAAAAGTAAAGTAGTTGCAAACTCATCCTTTTAGAAACTTGTTTGGGCTGTTGAGAGGAGTAAAAAACCATCAAAAATTTCAATGCTGCATGATTTTACCAAGAAATGTGATTCTTCATTCAAAACCTGATTTTTGCTATTGGGCTCTATTGAATAGTGAATGTTTTGAATTTTCTCCAAAAGTAAAGTAGTTGCAAACTCATGCTTTTAGAGACCTGTTTGGGCTCATGAGAGGAGTAGAAAAACATCAAAAATTTCAGTCCTGCATGATTCTACCAAGAAATGTGTTCATTGAAACCGCTGGTTTTTGATAGTTTGGACCCTATTGAATAATGAATGTTTTGAATTTTCTCCAAAAGTAAAGTAGTTGCAAACTCATCCTTTTAGAAACTTGTTTGGGCTGTTGAGAGGAGTAAAAAACCATCAAAAATTTCAATCCTGCATGATTCTACCAAGAAATGTGATTCTTCATTCAAAACGCTGGTTTTTGCTATTGGGCTCTATTGAATAATGAATGTTTTGAATTTTCTCCAAAAGTAAAGTAGTTGCAAACTCATGCTTTTAGAGACTTGTTTGGGCTCATGAGATGAGTAGAAAAACATCAAAAATTTCAGTCCTGCATGATTCTACCAAGACATGTGTGTTCATTGAAACGGCTGGTTTTTGATAGTTTGGGCCCTATTGAATAATGAATGTTTTGAATTTTCTCCAAAAGTAAAGTAGTTGCAAACTCATCCTTTTAGAAACTTGTTTGGGCTGTTGAGAGGAGTAAAAAATCATCAAAAATTTCAATCCTGCATGATTCTACCAAGAAATGTGATTCTTCATTCAAAACGCTGGTTTTTGCTATTGGGCTCTATTGAATAATGAATGTTTTGAATTTTCTCCAAAAGTAAAGTAGTTGCAAACTCATGCTTTTAGAGACTTGTTTGGGCTCATGAGAGGAGTAGAAAAACATCAAAAATTTCAGTCCTGCATGATTCTACCAAGAAATGTGTGTTCATTGAAACCGCTGGTTTTTGATAGTTTGGGCCCTATTGACTAATGAATGTTTTGAATTTTCTCCAAAAGTAAAGTAGTTGCAAACTCATCCTTTTAGAAACTTGTTTGGGCTGTTGAGAGGAGTAAAAAACCATCAAAAATTTCAATCCTGCATGATTCTACCAAGAAATGTGATTGTTCATTCAAAACCTGATTTTTGCTATTGGGCTCTATTGAATAATGAATGTTTTGAATTTTCTCCAAAAGTAAAGTAGTTGCAAACTCATGCTTTTAGAGACTTGTTTGGGCTCATGAGAGGAGTAGAAAAACATCAAAAATTTCAGTCCTGCATGATTCTACCAAGAAATGTGTGTTCATTGAAACCGCTGGTTTTTGATAGTTTGGGCCCTATTGACTAATGAATGTTTTGAATTTTCTCCAAAAGTAAAGTAGTTGCAAACTCATCCTTTTAGAAACTTCTTTGGGCTGTTGAGAGGAGTAAAAAACCATCAAAAATTTCAATCCTGCATGATTCTACCAAGAAATGTGATTCTTCATTCAAAACGCTGGTTTTTGCTATTGGGCTCTATTGAATAATGAATGTTTTGAATTTTCTCCAAAAGTAAAGTAGTTGCAAACTCATGCTTTTGGAGACTTGTTTGGGCTCATGAGAGGAGTAGAAAAACATCAAAAATTTCAGTCCTGCATGATTCTACCAAGAAATGTGTGTTCATTGAAACCGCTGGTTTTTGATAGTTTGGGCCCTATTGAATAATGAATGTTTTGAATTTTCTCCAAAAGTAAAGTAGTTGCAAACTCATCCTTTTAGAAACTTGTTTGGGCTGTTGAGAGGAGTAAAAAACCATCAAAAATTTCAATCCTGCATGATTCTACCAAGAAATGTGATTCTTCATTCAAAACGCTGGTTTTTGCTATTGGGCTCTATTGAATAATGAATGTTTTGAATTTTCTCCAAAAGTAAAGTAGTTGCAAACTTATGCTTTTAGAAACTTGTTTGGGCTCATGAGAGGAGTAGAAAAACATCAAAAATTTCAGTCCTGCATGATTCTACCAAGAAATGTGTGTTCATTGAAACCGCTGGTTTTTGATAGTTTGGGCCCTATTGAATAATGAATGTTTTGAATTTTCTCCAAAAGTAAAGTAGTTGCAAACTCATCCTTTTAGAAACTTGTTTGGGCTGTTGAGAGGAGTAAAAAACCATCAAAAATTTCAATCCTGCATGATTCTACCAAGAAATGTGATTCTTCATTCAAAACCTGATTTTTGCTATTGGGCTCTATTGAATAATGAATGTTTTGAATTTTCTCCAAAAGTAAAGTAGTTGCAAACTCATGCTTTTAGAGACTTGTTTGGGCTCATGAGAGGAGTAGAAAAACATCAAAAATTTCAGTCCTGCATGATTCTACCAAGAAATGTGTGTTCATTGAAACCGCTGGTTTTTGATAGTTTGGGCCCTATTGAATAATGAATGTTTTGAATTTTCTCCAAAAGTAAAGTAGTTGCAAACTCATCCTTTTAGAAACTTGTTTGGGCTGTTGAGAGGAGTAAAAAAACATCAAAAATTTCAATGCTGCATGATTTTACCAAGAAATGTGATTCTTCATTCAAAACCTGATTTTTGCTATTGGGCTCTATTGAATAGTGAATGTTTTGAATTTTCTCCAAAAGTAAAGTAGTTGCAAACTCATGCTTTTAGAGACTTGTTTGGGCTCATGAGAGGAGTAGAAAAACATCAAAAATTTCAGTCCTGCATGATTCTACCAAGAAATGTGTTCATTGAAACCGCTGGTTTTTGATAGTTTGGACGCTATTGAATAATGAATGTTTTGAATTTTCTCCAAAAGTAAAGTAGTTGCAAACTCATCCTTTTAGAAACTTGTTTGGGCTGTTGAGAGGAGTAAAAAACCATCAAAAATTTCAATCCTGCATGATTCTACCAAGAAATGTGATTCTTCATTCAAAACGCTGGTTTTTGCTATTGGGCTCTATTGAATAATGAATGTTTTGAATTTTCTCCAAAAGTAAAGTAGTTGCAAACTCATGCTTTTAGAGACTTGTTTGGGCTCATGAGATGAGTAGAAAAACATCAAAAATTTCAGTCCTGCATGATTCTACCAAGACATGTGTGTTCATTGAAACGGCTGGTTTTTGATAGTTTGGGCCCTATTGAATAATGAATGTTTTGAATTTTCTCCAAAAGTAAAGTAGTTGCAAACTCATCCTTTTAGAAACTTGTTTGGGCTGTTGAGAGGAGTAAAAAATCATCAAAAATTTCAATCCTGCATGATTCTACCAAGAAATGTGATTCTTCATTCAAAACGCTGGTTTTTGCTATTGGGCTCTATTGAATAATGAATGTTTTGAATTTTCTCCAAAAGTAAAGTAGTTGCAAACTCATGCTTTTAGAGACTTGTTTGGGCTCATGAGAGGAGTAGAAAAACATCAAAAATTTCAGTCCTGCATGATTCTACCAAGAAATGTGTGTTCATTGAAACCGCTGGTTTTTGATAGTTTGGGCCCTATTGAATAATGAATGTTTTGAATTTTCTCCAAAAGTAAAGTAGTTGCAAACTCATGCTTTTAGAGACTTGTTTGGGCTCATGAGAGGAGTAGAAAAACATCAAAAATTTCAGTCCTGCATGATTCTACCAAGAAATGTGTGTTCATTGAAACCGCTGGTTTTTGATAGTTTGGGCCCTATTGAATAATGAATGTTTTAAATTTTCTCCAAAAGTAAAGTAGTTGCAAACTCATCCTTTTAGAAACTTGTTTGGGCTGTTGAGAGGAGTAAAAAACCATCAAAAATTTCAATCCTGCATGATTCTACCAAGAAATGTGATTCTTCATTCAAAACGCTGGTTTTTGCTATTGGGCTCTATTGAATAATGAATGTTTTGAATTTTCTCCAAAAGTAAAGTAGTTGCAAACTCATGCTTTTAGAGACTTGTTTGGGCTCATGAGATGAGTAGAAAAACATCAAAAATTTCAGTCCTGCATGATTCTACCAAGACATGTGTGTTCATTGAAACGGCTGGTTTTTGATAGTTTGGGCCCTATTGAATAATGAATGTTTTGAATTTTCTCCAAAAGTAAAGTAGTTGCAAACTCATCCTTTTAGAAACTTGTTTGGGCTGTTGAGAGGAGTAAAAAACCATCAAAAATTTCAATCCTGCATGATTCTACCAAGAAATGTGATTCTTCATTCAAAACGCTGGTCTTTGCTATTGGGCTCTATTGAATAATGAATGTTTTGAATTTTCTCCAAAAGTAAAGTAGTTGCAATCTCATGCTATTAGAGACTTGTTTGGGCTCATGAGATGAGTAGAAAAACATCAAAAATTTCAGTCCTGCATGATTCTACCAAGACATGTGTGTTCATTGAAACGGCTGGTTTTTGATAGTTTGGGCCCTATTGAATAATGAATGTTTTGAATTTTCTCCAAAAGTAAAGTAGTTGCAAACTCATCCTTTTAGAAACTTGTTTGGGCTGTTGAGAGGAGTAAAAAACCATCAAAAATTTCAATCCTGCATGATTCTACCAAGAAATGTGATTCTTCATTCAAAACGCTGGTTTTTGCTATTGGGCTCTATTGAATAATGAATGTTTTGAATTTTCTCCAAAAGTAAAGTAGTTGCAAACTCATGCTTTTAGAGACTTGTTTGGGCTCATGAGAGGAGTAGAAAAACATCAAAAATTTCAGTCCTGCATGATTCTACCAAGAAATGTGTGTTCATTCAAACCGCTGGTTTTTGATAGTTTGGGCCCTATTGAATAATGAATGTTTTGAATTTTCTCCAAAAGTAAAGTAGTTGCAAACTCATGCTTTTAGAGACTTGTTTGGGCTCATGAGAGGAGTAGAAAAACATCAAAAATTTCAGTCCTGCATGATTCTACCAAGAAATGTGTGTTCATTGAAACCGCTGGTTTTTGATAGTTTGGGCCCTATTGAATAATGAATGTTTTGAATTTTCTCCAAAAGTAAAGTAGTTGCAAACTCATCCTTTTAGAAACTTGTTTGGGCTGTTGAGAGGAGTAAAAAACCATCAAAAATTTCAATCCTGCATGATTCTACCAAGAAATGTGATTCTTCATTCAAAACGCTGGTTTTTGCTATTGGGCTCTATTGAATAATGAATGTTTTGAATTTTCTCCAAAAGTAAAGTAGTTGCAAACTCATGCTTTTAGAGACTTGTTTGGGCTCATGAGAGGAGTAGAAAAACATAAAAAATTTCAGTCCTGCATGATTCTACCAAGAAATGTGTGTTCATTGAAACCGCTGGCTTTTGATAGTTTGGGCCCTATTGAATAATGAATGTTTTGAATTTTCTCCAAAAGTAAAGTAGTTGCAAACTCATCCTTTTGGAAACTTGTTTGGGCTGTTGAGAGGAGTAAAAAACCATCAAAAATTTCAATCCTGCATGATTCTACCAAGAAATGTGATTCTTCATTCAAAACGCTGGTTTTTGCTATTGGGCTCTAATGAATAATGAATGTTTTGAATTTTCTCCAAAAGTAAAGTAGTTGCAAACTCATGCTTTTAGAGACTTGTTTGGGCTCATGAGAGGAGTAGAAAAACATCAAAAATTTCAGTCCTGCATGATTCTACCAAGAAATGTGTGTTCATTGAAACCGCTGGTTTTTGATAGTTTGGGCCCTATTGACTAATGAATGTTTTGAATTTTCTCCAAAAGTAAAGTAGTTGCAAACTCATCCTTTTAGAAACTTGTTTGGGCTGTTGAGAGGAGTAAAAAACCATCAAAAATTTCAATCCTGCATGATTCTACCAAGAAATGTGATTCTTCATTCAAAACGCTGGTTTTTGCTATTGGGCTCTATTGAATAATGAATGTTTTGAATTTTCTCCAAAAGTAAAGTAGTTGCAAACTCATGCTTTTGGAGACTTGTTTGGGCTCATGAGAGGAGTAGAAAAACATCAAAAATTTCAGTCCTGCATGATTCTACCAAGAAATGTGTGTTCATTGAAACCGCTGGTTTTTGATAGTTTGGGCCCTATTGAATAATGAATGTTTTGAATTTTCTCCAAAAGTAAAGTATTTGCAAACTCATCCTTTTAGAAACTTGTTTGGGCTGTTGAGAGGAGTAAAAAACCATCAAAAATTTCAATCCTGCATGATTCTACCAAGAAATGTGATTCTTCATTCAAAACGCTGGTTTTTGCTATTGGGCTCTATTGAATAATGAATGTTTTGAATTTTCTCCAAAAGTAAAGTAGTTGCAAACTCATGCTTTTAGAGACTTGTTTGGGCTCATGAGAGGAGTAGAAAAACATCAAAAATTTCAGTCCTGCATGATTCTACCAAGAAATGTGTGTTCATTGAAACCGCTGGTTTTTGATAGTTTGGGCCCTATTGAATAATGAATGTTTTGAATTTTCTCCAAAAGTAAAGTAGTTGCAAACTCATCCTTTTAGAAACTTGTTTGGGCTGTTGAGAGGAGTAAAAAACCATCAAAAATTTCAATCCTGCATGATTCTACCAAGAAATGTGATTCTTCATTCAAAACCTGATTTTTGCTATTGGGCTCTATTGAATAATGAATGTTTTGAATTTTCTCCAAAAGTAAAGTAGTTGCAAACTCATCCTTTTAAAAACTTGTTTGGGCTGTTGAGAGGAGTAAAAAATCATCAAAAATTTCAATCCTGCATGATTCTACCAAGAAATGTGATTCTTCATTCAAAACGCTGGTTTTTGCTATTGGGCTCTATTGAATAATGAATGTTTTGAATTTTCTCCAAAAGTAAAGTAGTTGCAAACTCATGCTTTTAGAGACTTGTTTGGGCTCATGAGAGGAGTAGAAAAACATCAAAAATTTCAGTCCTGCATGATTCTACCAAGAAATGTGTGTTCATTCAAACCGCTGGTTTTTGATAGTTTGGGCCCTATTGAATAATGAATGTTTTGAATTTTCTCCAAAAGTAAAGTAGTTGCAATCTCATGCTTTTAGAGACTTGTTTGGGCTCATGAGAGGAGTAGAAAAACATCAAAAATTTCAGTCCTGCATGATTCTACCAAGAAATGTGTGTTCATTGAAACCGCTGGTTTTTGATAGTTTGGGCCCTATTGAATAATGAATGTTTTGAATTTTCTCCAAAAGTAAAGTAGTTGCAAACTCATCCTTTTAGAAACTTGTTTGGGCTGTTGAGAGGAGTAAAAAACCATCAAAAATTTCAATCCTGCATGATTCTACCAAGAAATGTGATTCTTCATTCAAAACGCTGGTTTTTGCTATTGGGCTCTATTGAATAATGAATGTTTTGAATTTTCTCCAAAAGTAAAGTAGTTGCAATCTCATGCTTTTAGAGACTTGTTTGGGCTCATGAGATGAGTAGAAAAACATCAAAAATTTCAGTCCTGCATGATTCTACCAAGACATGTGTGTTCATTGAAACGGCTGGTTTTTGATAGTTTGGGCCCTATTGAATAATGAAAGTTTTGAATTTTCTCCAAAAGTAAAGTAGTTGCAAACTCATCCTTTTAGAAACTTGTTTGGGCTGTTGAGAGGAGTAAAAAACCATCAAAAATTTCAATCCTGCATGATTCTACCAAGAAATGTGATTCTTCATTCAAAACGCTGGTTTTTGCTATTGGGCTCTATTGAATAATGAATGTTTTGAATTTTCTCCAAAAGTAAAGTAGTTGCATACTCATGCTTTTAGAGACTTGTTTGGGCTCATGAGAGGAGTAGAAAAACATCAAAAATTTCAGTCCTGCATGATTCTACCAAGAAATGTGTGTTCATTCAAACCGCTGGTTTTTGATAGTTTGGGCCCTATTGAATAATGAATGTTTTGAATTTTCTCCAAAAGTAAAGTAGTTGCAAACTCATGCTGTTAGAGACTTGTTTGGGCTCATGAGAGGAGTAGAAAAACATCAAAAATTTCAGTCCTGCATGATTCTACCAAGAAATGTGTGTTCATTGAAACCGCTGGTTTTTGATAGTTTGGGCCCTATTGAATAATGAATGTTTTGAATTTTCTCCAAAAGTAGTTGCAAACTCATCCTTTTAGAAACTTGTTTGGGCTGTTGAGAGGAGTAAAAAACCATCAAAAATTTCAATCCTGCATGATTCTACCAAGAAATGTGATTCTTCATTCAAAACGCTGGTTTTTGCTATTGGGCTCTATTGAATAATGAATGTTTTGAATTTTCTCCAAAAGTAAAGTAGTTGCAAACTCATGCTTTTAGAGACTTGTTTGGGCTCATGAGAGGAGTAGAAAAACATCAAAAATTTCAGTCCTGCATGATTCTACCAAGAAATGTGTGTTCATTGAAACCGCTGGTTTTTGATAGTTTGGGCCCTATTGAATAATGAATGTTTTGAATTTTCTCCAAAAGTAAAGTAGTTGCAAACTCATCCTTTTAGAAACTTGTTTGGGCTGTTGAGAGGAGTAAAAAACCATCAAAAATTTCAATCCTGCATGATTCTACCAAGAAATGTGATTCTTCATTCAAAACGCTGGTTTTTGCTATTGGGCTCTAATGAATAATGAATGTTTTGAATTTTCTCCAAAAGTAAAGTAGTTGCAAACTCATGCTTTTAGAGACTTGTTTGGGCTCATGAGAGGAGTAGAAAAACATCAAAAATTTCAGTCCTGCATGATTCTACCAAGAAATGTGTGTTCATTGAAACCGCTGGTTTTTGATAGTTTGGGCCCTATTGAATAATGAATGTTTTGAATTTTCTCCAAAAGTAAAGTAGTTGCAAACTCATCCTTTTAGAAACTTGTTTGGGCTGTTGAGAGGAGTAAAAAACCATCAAAAATTTCAATCCTGCATGATTCTACCAAGAAATGTGATTCTTCATTCAAAACGCTGGTTTTTGCTATTGGGCTCTATTGAATAATGAATGTTTTGAATTTTCTCCAAAAGTAAAGTAGTTGCAAACTCATGCTTTTAGAGACTTGTTTGGGCTCATGAGAGGAGTAGAAAAACATCAAAAATTTCAGTCCTGCATGATTCTACCAAGAAATGTGTTCATTGAAACCGCTGGTTTTTGATAGTTTGGACGCTATTGAATAATGAATGTTTTGAATTTTCTCCAAAAGTAAAGTAGTTGCAAACTCATCCTTTTAGAAACTTGTTTGGGCTGTTGAGAGGAGTAAAAAACCATCAAAAATTTCAATCCTGCATGATTCTACCAAGAAATGTGATTCTTCATTCAAAACGCTGGTTTTTGCTATTGGGCTCTATTGAATAATGAATGTTTTGAATTTTCTCCAAAAGTAAAGTAGTTGCAAACTCATGCTTTTAGAGACTTGTTTGGGCTCATGAGATGAGTAGAAAAACATCAAAAATTTCAGTCCTGCATGATTCTACCAAGACATGTGTGTTCATTGAAACGGCTGGTTTTTGATAGTTTGGGCCCTATTGAATAATGAATGTTTTGAATTTTCTCCAAAAGTAAAGTAGTTGCAAACTCATCCTTTTAGAAACTTGTTTGGGCTGTTGAGAGGAGTAAAAAATCATCAAAAATTTCAATCCTGCATGATTCTACCAAGAAATGTGATTCTTCATTCAAAACGCTGGTTTTTGCTATTGGGCTCTATTGAATAATGAATGTTTTGAATTTTCTCCAAAAGTAAAGTAGTTGCAAACTCATGCTTTTAGAGACTTGTTTGGGCTCATGAGAGGAGTAGAAAAACATCAAAAATTTCAGTCCTGCATGATTCTACCAAGAAATGTGTGTTCATTGAAACCGCTGGTTTTTGATAGTTTGGGCCCTATTGAATAATGAATGTTTTGAATTTTCTCCAAAAGTAAAGTAGTTGCAAACTCATGCTTTTAGAGACTTGTTTGGGCTCATGAGAGGAGTAGAAAAACATCAAAAATTTCAGTCCTGCATGATTCTACCAAGAAATGTGTGTTCATTGAAACCGCTGGTTTTTGATAGTTTGGGCCCTATTGAATAATGAATGTTTTAAATTTTCTCCAAAAGTAAAGTAGTTGCAAACTCATCCTTTTAGAAACTTGTTTGGGCTGTTGAGAGGAGTAAAAAACCATCAAAAATTTCAATCCTGCATGATTCTACCAAGAAATGTGATTCTTCATTCAAAACGCTGGTCTTTGCTATTGGGCTCTATTGAATAATGAATGTTTTGAATTTTCTCCAAAAGTAAAGTAGTTGCAATCTCATGCTATTAGAGACTTGTTTGGGCTCATGAGATGAGTAGAAAAACATCAAAAATTTCAGTCCTGCATGATTCTACCAAGACATGTGTGTTCATTGAAACGGCTGGTTTTTGATAGTTTGGGCCCTATTGAATAATGAATGTTTTGAATTTTCTCCAAAAGTAAAGTAGTTGCAAACTCATCCTTTTAGAAACTTGTTTGGGCTGTTGAGAGGAGTAAAAAACCATCAAAAATTTCAATCCTGCATGATTCTACCAAGAAATGTGATTCTTCATTCAAAACGCTGGTTTTTGCTATTGGGCTCTATTGAATAATGAATGTTTTGAATTTTCTCCAAAAGTAAAGTAGTTGCAAACTCATGCTTTTAGAGACTTGTTTGGGCTCATGAGAGGAGTAGAAAAACATCAAAAATTTCAGTCCTGCATGATTCTACCAAGAAATGTGTGTTCATTCAAACCGCTGGTTTTTGATAGTTTGGGCCCTATTGAATAATGAATGTTTTGAATTTTCTCCAAAAGTAAAGTAGTTGCAAACTCATGCTTTTAGAGACTTGTTTGGGCTCATGAGAGGAGTAGAAAAACATCAAAAATTTCAGTCCTGCATGATTCTACCAAGAAATGTGTGTTCATTGAAACCGCTGGTTTTTGATAGTTTGGGCCCTATTGAATAATGAATGTTTTGAATTTTCTCCAAAAGTAAAGTAGTTGCAAACTCATCCTTTTAGAAACTTGTTTGGGCTGTTGAGAGGAGTAAAAAACCATCAAAAATTTCAATCCTGCATGATTCTACCAAGAAATGTGATTCTTCATTCAAAACGCTGGTTTTTGCTATTGGGCTCTATTGAATAATGAATGTTTTGAATTTTCTCCAAAAGTAAAGTAGTTGCAAACTCATGCTTTTAGAGACTTGTTTGGGCTCATGAGAGGAGTAGAAAAACATAAAAAATTTCAGTCCTGCATGATTCTACCAAGAAATGTGTGTTCATTGAAACCGCTGGCTTTTGATAGTTTGGGCCCTATTGAATAATGAATGTTTTGAATTTTCTCCAAAAGTAAAGTAGTTGCAAACTCATCCTTTTGGAAACTTGTTTGGGCTGTTGAGAGGAGTAAAAAACCATCAAAAATTTCAATCCTGCATGATTCTACCAAGAAATGTGATTCTTCATTCAAAACGCTGGTTTTTGCTATTGGGCTCTAATGAATAATGAATGTTTTGAATTTTCTCCAAAAGTAAAGTAGTTGCAAACTCATGCTTTTAGAGACTTGTTTGGGCTCATGAGAGGAGTAGAAAAACATCAAAAATTTCAGTCCTGCATGATTCTACCAAGAAATGTGTGTTCATTGAAACCGCTGGTTTTTGATAGTTTGGGCCCTATTGACTAATGAATGTTTTGAATTTTCTCCAAAAGTAAAGTAGTTGCAAACTCATCCTTTTAGAAACTTGTTTGGGCTGTTGAGAGGAGTAAAAAACCATCAAAAATTTCAATCCTGCATGATTCTACCAAGAAATGTGATTCTTCATTCAAAACGCTGGTTTTTGCTATTGGGCTCTATTGAATAATGAATGTTTTGAATTTTCTCCAAAAGTAAAGTAGTTGCAAACTCATGCTTTTGGAGACTTGTTTGGGCTCATGAGAGGAGTAGAAAAACATCAAAAATTTCAGTCCTGCATGATTCTACCAAGAAATGTGTGTTCATTGAAACCGCTGGTTTTTGATAGTTTGGGCCCTATTGAATAATTAATGTTTTGAATTTTCTCCAAAAGTAAAGTATTTGCAAACTCATCCTTTTAGAAACTTGTTTGGGCTGTTGAGAGGAGTAAAAAACCATCAAAAATTTCAATCCTGCATGATTCTACCAAGAAATGTGATTCTTCATTCAAAACGCTGGTTTTTGCTATTGGGCTCTATTGAATAATGAATGTTTTGAATTTTCTCCAAAAGTAAAGTAGTTGCAAACTCATGCTTTTAGAGACTTGTTTGGGCTCATGAGAGGAGTAGAAAAACATCAAAAATTTCAGTCCTGCATGATTCTACCAAGAAATGTGTGTTCATTGAAACCGCTGGTTTTTGATAGTTTGGGCCCTATTGAATAATGAATGTTTTGAATTTTCTCCAAAAGTAAAGTAGTTGCAAACTCATCCTTTTAGAAACTTGTTTGGGCTGTTGAGAGGAGTAAAAAACCATCAAAAATTTCAATCCTGCATGATTCTACCAAGAAATGTGATTCTTCATTCAAAACCTGATTTTTGCTATTGGGCTCTATTGAATAATGAATGTTTTGAATTTTCTCCAAAAGTAAAGTAGTTGCAAACTCATCCTTTTAAAAACTTGTTTGGGCTGTTGAGAGGAGTAAAAAATCATCAAAAATTTCAATCCTGCATGATTCTACCAAGAAATGTGATTCTTCATTCAAAACGCTGGTTTTTGCTATTGGGCTCTATTGAATAATGAATGTTTTGAATTTTCTCCAAAAGTAAAGTAGTTGCAAACTCATGCTTTTAGAGACTTGTTTGGGCTCATGAGAGGAGTAGAAAAACATCAAAAATTTCAGTCCTGCATGATTCTACCAAGAAATGTGTGTTCATTCAAACCGCTGGTTTTTGATAGTTTGGGCCCTATTGAATAATGAATGTTTTGAATTTTCTCCAAAAGTAAAGTAGTTGCAATCTCATGCTTTTAGAGACTTGTTTGGGCTCATGAGAGGAGTAGAAAAACATCAAAAATTTCAGTCCTGCATGATTCTACCAAGAAATGTGTGTTCATTGAAACCGCTGGTTTTTGATAGTTTGGGCCCTATTGAATAATGAATGTTTTGAATTTTCTCCAAAAGTAAAGTAGTTGCAAACTCATCCTTTTAGAAACTTGTTTGGGCTGTTGAGAGGAGTAAAAAACCATCAAAAATTTCAATCCTGCATGATTCTACCAAGAAATGTGATTCTTCATTCAAAACGCTGGTTTTTGCTATTGGGCTCTATTGAATAATGAATGTTTTGAATTTTCTCCAAAAGTAAAGTAGTTGCAATCTCATGCTTTTAGAGACTTGTTTGGGCTCATGAGATGAGTAGAAAAACATCAAAAATTTCAGTCCTGCATGATTCTACCAAGACATGTGTGTTCATTGAAACGGCTGGTTTTTGATAGTTTGGGCCCTATTGAATAATGAAAGTTTTGAATTTTCTCCAAAAGTAAAGTAGTTGCAAACTCATCCTTTTAGAAACTTGTTTGGGCTGTTGAGAGGAGTAAAAAACCATCAAAAATTTCAATCCTGCATGATTCTACCAAGAAATGTGATTCTTCATTCAAAACGCTGGTTTTTGCTATTGGGCTCTATTGAATAATGAATGTTTTGAATTTTCTCCAAAAGTAAAGTAGTTGCAAACTCATGCTTTTAGAGACTTGTTTGGGCTCATGAGAGGAGTAGAAAAACATCAAAAATTTCAGTCCTGCATGATTCTACCAAGAAATGTGTGTTCATTCAAACCGCTGGTTTTTGATAGTTTGGGCCCTATTGAATAATGAATGTTTTGAATTTTCTCCAAAAGTAAAGTAGTTGCAAACTCATGCTGTTAGAGACTTGTTTGGGCTCATGAGAGGAGTAGAAAAACATCAAAAATTTCAGTCCTGCATGATTCTACCAAGAAATGTGTGTTCATTGAAACCGCTGGTTTTTGATAGTTTGGGCCCTATTGAATAATGAATGTTTTGAATTTTCTCCAAAAGTAGTTGCAAACTCATCCTTTTAGAAACTTGTTTGGGCTGTTGAGAGGAGTAAAAAACCATCAAAAATTTCAATCCTGCATGATTCTACCAAGAAATGTGATTCTTCATTCAAAACGCTGGTTTTTGCTATTGGGCTCTATTGAATAATGAATGTTTTGAATTTTCTCCAAAAGTAAAGTAGTTGCAAACTCATGCTTTTAGAGACTTGTTTGGGCTCATGAGAGGAGTAGAAAAACATCAAAAATTTCAGTCCTGCATGATTCTACCAAGAAATGTGTGTTCATTGAGACCGCTGGTTTTTGATAGTTTGGGCCCTATTGAATAATGAATGTTTTGAATTTTCTCCAAAAGTAAAGTAGTTGCAAACTCATCCTTTTAGAAACTTGTTTGGGCTGTTGAGAGGAGTAAAAAACCATCAAAAATTTCAATCCTGCATGATTCTACCAAGAAATGTGATTCTTCATTCAAAACGCTGGTTTTTGCTATTGGGCTCTAATGAATAATGAATGTTTTGAATTTTCTCCAAAAGTAAAGTAGTTGCAAACTCATGCTTTTAGAGACTTGTTTGGGCTCATGAGAGGAGTAGAAAAACATCAAAAATTTCAGTCCTGCATGATTCTACCAAGAAATGTGTGTTCATTGAAACCGCTGGTTTTTGATAGTTTGGGCCCTATTGAATAATGAATGTTTTGAATTTTCTCCAAAAGTAAAGTAGTTGCAAACTCATCCTTTTAGAAACTTGTTTGGGCTGTTGAGAGGAGTAAAAAACCATCAAAAATTTCAATCCTGCATGATTCTACCAAGAAATGTGATTCTTCATTCAAAACGCTGGTTTTTGCTATTGGGCTCTATTGAATAATGAATGTTTTGAATTTTCTCCAAAAGTAAAGTAGTTGCAAACTCATGCTTTTAGAGACTTGTTTGGGCTCATGAGAGGAGTAGAAAAACATCAAAAATTTCAGTCCTGCATGATTCTACCAAGAAATGTGTGTTCATTGAAACCGCTGGTTTTTGATAGTTTGGGCCCTATTGAATAATGAATGTTTTGAATTTTCTCCAAAAGTAAAGTAGTTGCAAACTCATCCTTTTAGAAACTTGTTTGGGCTGTTGAGAGGAGTAAAAAACCATCAAAAATTTCAATCCTGCATGATTCTACCAAGAAATGTGATTCTTCATTCAAAACCTGATTTTTGCTATTGGGCTCTATTGAATAATGAATGTTTTGAATTTTCTCCAAAAGTAAAGTAGTTGCAAACTCATCCTTTTAAAAACTTGTTTGGGCTGTTGAGAGGAGTAAAAAATCATCAAAAATTTCAATCCTGCATGATTCTACCAAGAAATGTGATTCTTCATTCAAAACGCTGGTTTTTGCTATTGGGCTCTATTGAATAATGAATGTTTTGAATTTTCTCCAAAAGTAAAGTAGTTGCAAACTCATGCTTTTAGAGACTTGTTTGGGCTCATGAGAGGAGTAGAAAAACATCAAAAATTTCAGTCCTGCATGATTCTACCAAGAAATGTGTGTTCATTCAAACCGCTGGTTTTTGATAGTTTGGGCCCTATTGAATAATGAATGTTTTGAATTTTCTCCAAAAGTAAAGTAGTTGCAATCTCATGCTTTTAGAGACTTGTTTGGGCTCATGAGAGGAGTAGAAAAACATCAAAAATTTCAGTCCTGCATGATTCTACCAAGAAATGTGTGTTCATTGAAACCGCTGGTTTTTGATAGTTTGGGCCCTATTGAATAATGAATGTTTTGAATTTTCTCCAAAAGTAAAGTAGTTGCAAACTCATCCTTTTAGAAACTTGTTTGGGCTGTTGAGAGGAGTAAAAAACCATCAAAAATTTCAATCCTGCATGATTCTACCAAGAAATGTGATTCTTCATTCAAAACGCTGGTTTTTGCTATTGGGCTCTATTGAATAATGAATGTTTTGAATTTTCTCCAAAAGTAAAGTAGTTGCAATCTCATGCTTTTAGAGACTTGTTTGGGCTCATGAGATGAGTAGAAAAACATCAAAAATTTCAGTCCTGCATGATTCTACCAAGACATGTGTGTTCATTGAAACGGCTGGTTTTTGATAGTTTGGGCCCTATTGAATAATGAAAGTTTTGAATTTTCTCCAAAAGTAAAGTAGTTGCAAACTCATCCTTTTAGAAACTTGTTTGGGCTGTTGAGAGGAGTAAAAAACCATCAAAAATTTCAATCCTGCATGATTCTACCAAGAAATGTGATTCTTCATTCAAAACGCTGGTTTTTGCTATTGGGCTCTATTGAATAATGAATGTTTTGAATTTTCTCCAAAAGTAAAGTAGTTGCAAACTCATGCTTTTAGAGACTTGTTTGGGCTCATGAGAGGAGTAGAAAAACATCAAAAATTTCAGTCCTGCATGATTCTACCAAGAAATGTGTGTTCATTCAAACCGCTGATTTTTGATAGTTTGGGCCCTATTGAATAATGAATGTTTTGAATTTTCTCCAAAAGTAAAGTAGTTGCAAACTCATGCTGTTAGAGACTTGTTTGGGCTCATGAGAGGAGTAGAAAAACATCAAAAATTTCAGTCCTGCATGATTCTACCAAGAAATGTGTGTTCATTGAAACCGCTGGTTTTTGATAGTTTGGGCCCTATTGAATAATGAATGTTTTGAATTTTCTCCAAAAGTAGTTGCAAACTCATCCTTTTAGAAACTTGTTTGGGCTGTTGAGAGGAGTAAAAAACCATCAAAAATTTCAATCCTGCATGATTCTACCAAGAAATGTGATTCTTCATTCAAAACGCTGGTTTTTGCTATTGGGCTCTATTGAATAATGAATGTTTTGAATTTTCTCCAAAAGTAAAGTAGTTGCAAACTCATGCTTTTAGAGACTTGTTTGGGCTCATGAGAGGAGTAGAAAAACATCAAAAATTTCAGTCCTGCATGATTCTACCAAGAAATGTGTGTTCATTGAAACCGCTGGTTTTTGATAGTTTGGGCCCTATTGAATAATGAATGTTTTGAATTTTCTCCAAAAGTAAAGTAGTTGCAAACTCATCCTTTTAGAAACTTGTTTGGGCTGTTGAGAGGAGTAAAAAACCATCAAAAATTTCAATCCTGCATGATTCTACCAAGAAATGTGATTCTTCATTCAAAACGCTGGTTTTTGCTATTGGGCTCTAATGAATAATGAATGTTTTGAATTTTCTCCAAAAGTAAAGTAGTTGCAAACTCATGCTTTTAGAGACTTGTTTGGGCTCATGAGAGGAGTAGAAAAACATCAAAAATTTCAGTCCTGCATGATTCTACCAAGAAATGTGTGTTCATTGAAACCGCTGGTTTTTGATAGTTTGGGCCCTATTGAATAATGAATGTTTTGAATTTTCTCCAAAAGTAAAGTAGTTGCAAACTCATCCTTTTAGAAACTTGTTTGGGCTGTTGAGAGGAGTAAAAAACCATCAAAAATTTCAATCCTGCATGATTCTACCAAGAAATGTGATTCTTCATTCAAACCGCTGGTTTTTGCTATTGGGCTCTATTGAATAATGAATGTTTTGAATTTTCTCCAAAAGTAAAGTAGTTGCAAACTCATGCTTTTGGAGACTTGTTTGGGCTCATGAGAGGAGTAGAAAAACATCAAAAATTTCAGTCCTGCATGATTCTACCAAGAAATGTGTGTTCATTGAAACCGCTGGTTTTTGATAGTTTGGGCCCTATTGAATAATGAATGTTTTGAATTTTCTCCAAAAGTAAAGTAGTTGCAAACTCATCCTTTTAGAAACTTGTTTGGGCTGTTGAGAGGAGTAAAAAACCATCAAAAATTTCAATCCTGCATGATTCTACCAAGAAATGTGATTCTTCATTCAAAACCTGATTTTTGCTATTGGGCTCTATTGAATAATGAATGTTTTGAATTTTCTCCAAAAGTAAAGTAGTTGCAAACTCATGCTTTCAGAGACTTGTTTGGGCTCATGAGAGGAGTAGAAAAACATCAAAAATTTCAGTCCTGCATGATTCTACCAAGAAATGTGTGTTCATTGAAACCGCTGGTTTTTGATAGTTTGGGCCCTATTGAATAATGAATGTTTTGAATTTTCTCCAAAAGTAAAGTAGTTGCAAACTCATCCTTTTAGAAACTTGTTTGGGCTGTTGAGAGGAGTAAAAAACCATCAAAAATTTCAATGCTGCATGATTTTACCAAGAAATGTGATTCTTCATTCAAAACCTGATTTTTGCTATTGGGCTCTATTGAATAGTGAATGTTTTGAATTTTCTCCAAAAGTAAAGTAGTTGCAAACTCATGCTTTTAGAGACTTGTTTGGGCTCATGAGAGGAGTAGAAAAACATCAAAAATTTCAGTCCTGCATGATTCTACCAAGAAATGTGTTCATTGAAACCGCTGGTTTTTGATAGTTTGGACCCTATTGAATAATGAATGTTTTGAATTTTCTCCAAAAGTAAAGTAGTTGCAAACTCATCCTTTTAGAAACATGTTTGGGCTGTTGAGAGGAGTAAAAAACCATCAAAAATTTCAATCCTGCATGATTCTACCAAGAAATGTGATTCTTCATTCAAAACGCTGGTTTTTGCTATTGGGCTCTATTGAATAATGAATGTTTTGAATTTTCTCCAAAAGTAAAGTAGTTGCAAACTCATGCTTTTAGAGACTTGTTTGGGCTCATGAGATGAGTAGAAAAACATCAAAAATTTCAGTCCTGCATGATTCTACCAAGACATGTGTGTTCATTGAAACGGCTGGTTTTTGATAGTTTGGGCCCTATTGAATAATGAATGTTTTGAATTTTCTCCAAAAGTAAAGTAGTTGCAAACTCATCCTTTTAGAAACTTGTTTGGGCTGTTGAGAGGAGTAAAAAATCATCAAAAATTTCAATCCTGCATGATTCTACCAAGAAATGTGATTCTTCATTCAAAACGCTGGTTTTTGCTATTGGGCTCTATTGAATAATGAATGTTTTGAATTTTCTCCAAAAGTAAAGTAGTTGCAAACTCATGCTTTTAGAGACTTGTTTGGGCTCATGAGAGGAGTAGAAAAACATCAAAAATTTCAGTCCTGCATGATTCTACCAAGAAATGTGTGTTCATTCAAACCGCTGGTTTTTGATAGTTTGGGCCCTATTGAATAATGAATGTTTTGAATTTTCTCCAAAAGTAAAGTAGTTGCAAACTCATGCTTTTAGAGACTTGTTTGGGCTCATGAGAGGAGTAGAAAAACATCAAAAATTTCAGTCCTGCATGAATCAACCAAGAAATGTGTGTTCATTGAAACCGCTGGTTTTTGATAGTTTGGGCCCTATTGAATAATGAATGTTTTGAATTTTCTCCAAAAGTAAAGTAGTTGCAAACTCATGCTTTTAGAGACTTGTTTGGGCTCATGAGATGAGTAGAAAAACATCAAAAATTTCAGTCCTGCATGATTCTACCAAGACATGTGTGTTCATTGAAACGGCTGGTTTTTGATAGTTTGGGCCCTATTGAATAATGAATGTTTTGAATTTTCTCCAAAAGTAAAGTAGTTGCAAACTCATCCTTTTAGAAACTTGTTTGGGCTGTTGAGAGGAGTAAAAAACCATCAAAAATTTCAATCCTGCATGATTCTACCAAGAAATGTGATTCTTCATTCAAAACGCTGGTTTTTGCTATTGGGCTCTATTGAATAATGAATGTTTTGAATTTTCTCCAAAAGTAAAGTAGTTGCAAACTCATGCTTTTGGAGACTTGTTTGGGCTCATGAGAGGAGTAGAAAAACATCAAAAATTTCAGTCCTGCATGATTCTACCAAGAAATGTGTGTTCATTGAAACCGCTGGTTTTTGATAGTTTGGGCCCTATTGAATAATGAATGTTTTGAATTTTCTCCAAAAGTAAAGTAGTTGCAAACTCATCCTTTTAGAAACTTGTTTGGGCTGTTGAGAGGAGTAAAAAACCATCAAAAATTTCAATCCTGCATGATTCTACCAAGAAATGTGATTCTTCATTCAAAACGCTGGTTTTTGCTATTGGGCTCTATTGAATAATGAATGTTTTGAATTTTCTCCAAAAGTAAAGTAGTTGCAAACTCATGCTTTTAGAGACTTGTTTGGGCTCATGAGAGGAGTAGAAAAACATCAAAAATTTCAGTCCTGCATGATTCTACCAAGACATGTGTGTTCATTGAAACGGCTGGTTTTTGATAGTTTGGGCCCTATTGAATAATGAATGTTTTGAATTTTCTCCAAAAGTAAAGTAGTTGCAAACTCATCCTTTTAGAAACTTGTTTGGGCTGTTGAGAGGAGTAAAAAACCATCAAAAATTTCAATCCTGCATGATTCTACCAAGAAATGTGATTCTTCATTCAAAACGCTGGTTTTTGCTATTGGGTTCTATTGAATAATGAATGTTTTGAATTTTCTCCAAAAGTAAAGTAGTTGCAAACTCATGCTTTTGGAGACTTGTTTGGGCTCATGAGAGGAGTAGAAAAACATCAAAAATTTCAGTCCTGCATGATTCTACCAAGAAATGTGTGTTCATTGAAACCGCTGGTTTTTGATAGTTTGGGCCCTATTGAATAATGAATGTTTTGAATTTTCTCCAAAAGTAAAGTAGTTGCAAACTCATCCTTTTAGAAACTTGTTTGGGCTGTTGAGAGGAGTAAAAAACCATCAAAAATTTCAATCCTGCATGATTCTACCAAGAAATGTGATTCTTCATTCAAAACGCTGGTTTTTGCTATTGGGCTCTATTGAATAATGAATGTTTTGAATTTTCTCCAAAAGTAAAGTAGTTGCAAACTCATGCTTTTAGAGACTTGTTTGGGCTCATGAGAGGAGTAGAAAAACATCAAAAATTTCAGTCCTGCATGATTCTACCAAGAAATGTGTGTTCATTGAAACCGCTGGTTTTTGATAGTTTGGGCCCTATTGAATAATGAATGTTTTGAATTTTCTCCAAAAGTAAAGTAGTTGCAAACTCATCCTTTTAGAAACTTGTTTGGGCTGTTGAGAGGAGTAAAAAACCATCAAAAATTTCAATCCTGCATGATTCTACCAAGAAATGTGATTCTTCATTCAAAACCTGATTTTTGCTATTGGGCTCTATTGAATAATGAATGTTTTGAATTTTCTCCAAAAGTAAAGTAGTTGCAAACTCATGCTTTTAGAGACTTGTTTGGGCTCATGAGAGGAGTAGAAAAACATCAAAAATTTCAGTCCTGCATGATTCTACCAAGAAATGTGTGTTCATTGAAACCGCTGGTTTTTGATAGTTTGGGCCCTATTGAATAATGAATGTTTTGAATTTTCTCCAAAAGTAAAGTAGTTGCAAACTCATCCTTTTAGAAACTTGTTTGGGCTGTTGAGAGGAGTAAAAAACCATCAAAAATTTCAATGCTGCATGATTTTACCAAGAAATGTGATTCTTCATTCAAAACCTGATTTTTGCTATTGGGCTCTATTGAATAGTGAATGTTTTGAATTTTCTCCAAAAGTAAAGTAGTTGCAAACTCATGCTTTTAGAGACTTGTTTGGGCTCATGAGAGTAGTAGAAAAACATCAAAAATTTCAGTCCTGCATGATTCTACCAAGAAATGTGTTCATTGAAACCGCTGGTTTTTGATAGTTTGGACCCTATTGAATAATGAATGTTTTGAATTTTCTCCAAAAGTAAAGTAGTTGCAAACTCATCCTTTTAGAAACTTGTTTGGGCTGTTGAGAGGAGTAAAAAACCATCAAAAATTTCAATCCTGCATGATTCTACCAAGAAATGTGATTCTTCATTCAAAACGCTGGTTTTTGCTATTGGGCTCTATTGAATAATGAATGTTTTGAATTTTCTCCAAAAGTAAAGTAGTTGCAAACTCATGCTTTTAGAGACTTGTTTGGGCTCATGAGATGAGTAGAAAAACATCAAAAATTTCAGTCCTGCATGATTCTACCAAGACATGTGTGTTCATTGAAACGGCTGGTTTTTGATAGTTTGGGCCCTATTGAATAATGAATGTTTTGAATTTTCTCCAAAAGTAAAGTAGTTGCAAACTCATCCTTTTAGAAACTTGTTTGGGCTGTTGAGAGGAGTAAAAAATCATCAAAAATTTCAATCCTGCATGATTCTACCAAGAAATGTGATTCTTCATTCAAAACGCTGGTTTTTGCTATTGGGCTCTATTGAATAATGAATGTTTTGAATTTTCTCCAAAAGTAAAGTAGTTGCAAACTCATGCTTTTAGAGACTTGTTTGGGCTCATGAGAGGACTAGAAAAACATCAAAAATTTCAGTCCTGCATGATTCTACCAAGAAATGTGTGTTCATTCAAACCGCTGGTTTTTGATAGTTTGGGCCCTATTGAATAATGAATGTTTTGAATTTTCTCCAAAAGTAAAGTAGTTGCAAACTCATGCTTTTAGAGACTTGTTTGGGCTCATGAGAGGAGTAGAAAAACATCAAAAATTTCAGTCCTGCATGATTCTACCAAGAAATGTGTGTTCATTGAAACCGCTGGTTTTTGATAGTTTGGGCCCTATTGAATAATGAATGTTTTGAATTTTCTCCAAAAGTAAAGTAGTTGCAAACTCATCCTTTTAGAAACTTGTTTGGGCTGTTGAGAGGAGTAAAAAACCATCAAAAATTTCAATCCTGCATGATTCTACCAAGAAATGTGATTCTTCATTCAAAACGCTGGTTTTTGCTATTGGGCTCTATTGAATAATGAATGTTTTGAATTTTCTCCAAAAGTAAAGTAGTTGCAAACTCATGCTTTTAGAGACTTGTTTGGGCTCATGAGATGAGTAGAAAAACATCAAAAATTTCAGTCCTGCATGATTCTACCAAGACATGTGTGTTCATTGAAACGGCTGGTTTTTGATAGTTTGGGCCCTATTGAATAATGAATGTTTTGAATTTTCTCCAAAAGTAAAGTAGTTGCAAACTCATCCTTTTAGAAACTTGTTTGGGCTGTTGAGAGGAGTAAAAAACCATCAAAAATTTCAATCCTGCATGATTCTACCAAGAAATGTGATTCTTCATTCAAAACGCTGGTTTTTGCTATTGGGCTCTATTGAATAATGAATGTTTTGAATTTTCTCCAAAAGTAAAGTAGTTGCAAACTCATGCTTTTAGAGACTTGTTTGGGCTCATGAGAGGAGTAGAAAAACATCAAAAATTTCAGTCCTGCATGATTCTACCAAGAAATGTGTGTTCATTCAAACCGCTGGTTTTTGATAGTTTGGGCCCTATTGAATAATGAATGTTTTGAATTTTCTCCAAAAGTAAAGTAGTTGCAAACTCATGCTTTTAGAGACTTGTTTGGGCTCATGAGATGAGTAGAAAAACATCAAAAATTTCAGTCCTGCATGATTCTACCAAGACATGTGTGTTCATTGAAACGGCTGGTTTTTGATAGTTTGGGCCCTATTGAATAATGAATGTTTTGAATTTTCTCCAAAAGTAAAGTAGTTGCAAACTCATCCTTTTAGAAACTTGTTTGGGCTGTTGAGAGGAGTAAAAAACCATCAAAAATTTCAATCCTGCATGATTCTACCAAGAAATGTGATTCTTCATTCAAAACGCTGGTTTTTGCTATTGGGCTCTATTGAATAATGAATGTTTTGAATTTTCTCCAAAAGTAAAGTAGTTGCAAACTCATGCTTTTGGAGACTTGTTTGGGCTCATGAGAGGAGTAGAAAAACATCAAAAATTTCAGTCCTGCATGATTCTACCAAGAAATGTGTGTTCATTGAAACCGCTGGTTTTTGATAGTTTGGGCCCTATTGAATAATGAATGTTTTGAATTTTCTCCAAAAGTAAAGTAGTTGCAAACTCATCCTTTTAGAAACTTGTTTGGGCTGTTGAGAGGAGTAAAAAACCATCAAAAATTTCAATCCTGCATGATTCTACCAAGAAATGTGATTCTTCATTCAAAACGCTGGTTTTTGCTATTGGGCTCTATTGAATAATGAATGTTTTGAATTTTCTCCAAAAGTAAAGTAGTTGCAAACTCATGCTTTTAGAGACTTGTTTGGGCTCATGAGAGGAGTAGAAAAACATCAAAAATTTCAGTCCTGCATGATTCTACCAAGACATGTGTGTTCATTGAAACGGCTGGTTTTTGATAGTTTGGGCCCTATTGAATAATGAATGTTTTGAATTTTCTCCAAAAGTAAAGTAGTTGCAAACTCATCCTTTTAGAAACTTGTTTGGGCTGTTGAGAGGAGTAAAAAACCATCAAAAATTTCAATCCTGCATGATTCTACCAAGAAATGTGATTCTTCATTCAAAACGCTGGTTTTTGCTATTGGGCTCTATTGAATAATGAATGTTTTGAATTTTCTCCAAAAGTAAAGTAGTTGCAAACTCATGCTTTTGGAGACTTGTTTGGGCTCATGAGAGGAGTAGAAAAACATCAAAAATTTCAGTCCTGCATGATTCTACCAAGAAATGTGTGTTCATTGAAACCGCTGGTTTTTGATAGTTTGGGCCCTATTGAATAATGAATGTTTTGAATTTTCTCCAAAAGTAAAGTAGTTGCAAACTCATCCTTTTAGAAACTTGTTTGGGCTGTTGAGAGGAGTAAAAAACCATCAAAAATTTCAATCCTGCATGATTCTACCAAGAAATGTGATTCTTCATTCAAAACGCTGGTTTTTGCTATTGGGCTCTATTGAATAATGAATGTTTTGAATTTTCTCCAAAAGTAAAGTAGTTGCAAACTCATGCTTTTAGAGACTTGTTTGGGCTCATGAGAGGAGTAGAAAAACATCAAAAATTTCAGTCCTGCATGATTCTACCAAGAAATGTGTGTTCATTGAAACCGCTGGTTTTTGATAGTTTGGGCCCTATTGAATAATGAATGTTTTGAATTTTCTCCAAAAGTAAAGTAGTTGCAAACTCATCCTTTTAGAAACTTGTTTGGGCTGTTGAGAGGAGTAAAAAACCATCAAAAATTTCAATCCTGCATGATTCTACCAAGAAATGTGATTCTTCATTCAAAACCTGATTTTTGCTATTGGGCTCTATTGAATAATGAATGTTTTGAATTTTCTCCAAAAGTAAAGTAGTTGCAAACTCATGCTTTTAGAGACTTGTTTGGGCTCATGAGAGGAGTAGAAAAACATCAAAAATTTCAGTCCTGCATGATTCTACCAAGAAATGTGTGTTCATTGAAACCGCTGGTTTTTGATAGTTTGGGCCCTATTGAATAATGAATGTTTTGAATTTTCTCCAAAAGTAAAGTAGTTGCAAACTCATCCTTTTAGAAACTTGTTTGGGCTGTTGAGAGGAGTAAAAAACCATCAAAAATTTCAATGCTGCATGATTTTACCAAGAAATGTGATTCTTCATTCAAAACCTGATTTTTGCTATTGGGCTCTATTGAATAGTGAATGTTTTGAATTTTCTCCAAAAGTAAAGTAGTTGCAAACTCATGCTTTTAGAGACTTGTTTGGGCTCATGAGAGTAGTAGAAAAACATCAAAAATTTCAGTCCTGCATGATTCTACCAAGAAATGTGTTCATTGAAACCGCTGGTTTTTGATAGTTTGGACCCTATTGAATAATGAATGTTTTGAATTTTCTCCAAAAGTAAAGTAGTTGCAAACTCATCCTTTTAGAAACTTGTTTGGGCTGTTGAGAGGAGTAAAAAACCATCAAAAATTTCAATCCTGCATGATTCTACCAAGAAATGTGATTGTTCATTCAAAACGCTGGTTTTTGCTATTGGGCTCTATTGAATAATGAATGTTTTGAATTTTCTCCAAAAGTAAAGTAGTTGCAAACTCATGCTTTTAGAGACTTGTTTGGGCTCATGAGATGAGTAGAAAAACATCAAAAATTTCAGTCCTGCATGATTCTACCAAGACATGTGTGTTCATTGAAACGGCTGGTTTTTGATAGTTTGGGCCCTATTGAATAATGAATGTTTTGAATTTTCTCCAAAAGTAAAGTAGTTGCAAACTCATCCTTTTAGAAACTTGTTTGGGCTGTTGAGAGGAGTAAAAAATCATCAAAAATTTCAATCCTGCATGATTCTACCAAGAAATGTGATTCTTCATTCAAAACGCTGGTTTTTGCTATTGGGCTCTATTGAATAATGAATGTTTTGAATTTTCTCCAAAAGTAAAGTAGTTGCAAACTCATGCTTTTAGAGACTTGTTTGGGCTCATGAGAGGACTAGAAAAACATCAAAAATTTCAGTCCTGCATGATTCTACCAAGAAATGTGTGTTCATTCAAACCGCTGGTTTTTGATAGTTTGGGCCCTATTGAATAATGAATGTTTTGAATTTTCTCCAAAAGTAAAGTAGTTGCAAACTCATGCTTTTAGAGACTTGTTTGGGCTCATGAGAGGAGTAGAAAAACATCAAAAATTTCAGTCCTGCATGATTCTACCAAGAAATGTGTGTTCATTGAAACCGCTGGTTTTTGATAGTTTGGGCCCTATTGAATAATGAATGTTTTGAATTTTCTCCAAAAGTAAAGTAGTTGCAAACTCATCCTTTTAGAAACTTGTTTGGGCTGTTGAGAGGAGTAAAAAACCATCAAAAATTTCAATCCTGCATGATTCTACCAAGAAATGTGATTCTTCATTCAAAACGCTGGTTTTTGCTATTGGGCTCTATTGAATAATGAATGTTTTGAATTTTCTCCAAAAGTAAAGTAGTTGCAAACTCATGCTTTTAGAGACTTGTTTGGGCTCATGAGATGAGTAGAAAAACATCAAAAATTTCAGTCCTGCATGATTCTACCAAGAAATGTGTGTTCATTGAAACCGCTGGTTTTTGATAGTTTGGGCCCTATTGAATAATGAATGTTTTGAATTTTCTCCAAAAGTAAAGTATTTGCAAACTCATCCTTTTAGAAACTTGTTTGGGCTGTTGAGAGGAGTAAAAAACCATCAAAAATTTCAATCCTGCATGATTCTACCAAGAAATGTGATTCTTCATTCAAAACGCTGGTTTTTGCTATTGGGCTCTATTGAATAATGAATGTTTTGAATTTTCTCCAAAAGTAAAGTAGTTGCAAACTCATGCTTTTAGAGACTTGTTTGGGCTCATGAGAGGAGTAGAAAAACATCAAAAATTTCAGTCCTGCATGATTCTACCAAGAAATGTGTGTTCATTGAAACCGCTGGTTTTTGATAGTTTGGGCCCTATTGAATAATGAATGTTTTGAATTTTCTCCAAAAGTAAAGTAGTTGCAAACTCATCCTTTTAGAAACTTGTTTGGGCTGTTGAGAGGAGTAAAAAACCATCAAAAATTTCAATCCTGCATGATTCTACCAAGAAATGTGATTCTTCATTCAAAACCTGATTTTTGCTATTGGGCTCTATTGAATAATGAATGTTTTGAATTTTCTCCAAAAGTAAAGTAGTTGCAAACTCATCCTTTTAAAAACTTGTTTGGGCTGTTGAGAGGAGTAAAAAATCATCAAAAATTTCAATCCTGCATGATTCTACCAAGAAATGTGATTCTTCATTCAAAACGTTGGTTTTTGCTATTGGGCTCTATTGAATAATGAATGTTTTGAATTTTCTCCAAAAGTAAAGTAGTTACAAACTCATGCTTTTAGAGACTTGTTTGGGCTCATGAGAGGAGTAGAAAAACATCAAAAATTTCAGTCCTGCATGATTCTACCAAGAAATGTGTGTTCATTCAAACCGCTGGTTTTTGATAGTTTGGGCCCTATTGAATAATGAATGTTTTGAATTTTCTCCAAAAGTAAAGTAGTTGCAATCTCATGCTTTTAGAGACTTGTTTGGGCTCATGAGAGGAGTAGAAAAACATCAAAAATTTCAGTCCTGCATGATTCTACCAAGAAATGTGTGTTCATTGAAACCGCTGGTTTTTTGATAGTTTGGGCCCTATTGAATAATGAATGTTTTGAATTTTCTCCAAAAGTAAAGTAGTTGCAAACTCATCCTTTTAGAAACTTGTTTGGGCTGTTGAGAGGAGTAAAAAACCATCAAAAATTTCAATCCTGCATGATTCTACCAAGAAATGTGATTCTTCATTCAAAACGCTGGTTTTTGCTATTGGGCTCTATTGAATAATGAATGTTTTGAATTTTCTCCAAAAGTAAAGTAGTTGCAATCTCATGCTTTTAGAGACTTGTTTGGGCTCATGAGATGAGTAGAAAAACATCAAAAATTTCAGTCCTGCATGATTCTACCAAGACATGTGTGTTCATTGAAACGGCTGGTTTTTGATAGTTTGGGCCCTATTGAATAATGAAAGTTTTGAATTTTCTCCAAAAGTAAAGTAGTTGCAAACTCATCCTTTTAGAAACTTGTTTGGGCTGTTGAGAGGAGTAAAAAACCATCAAAAATTTCAATCCTGCATGATTCTACCAAGAAATGTGATTCTTCATTCAAAACGCTGGTTTTTGCTATTGGGCTCTATTGAATAATGAATGTTTTGAATTTTCTCCAAAAGTAAAGTAGTTACAAACTCATGCTTTTAGAGACTTGTTTGGGCTCATGAGAGGAGTAGAAAAACATCAAAAATTTCAGTCCTGCATGATTCTACCAAGAAATGTGTGTTCATTCAAACCGCTGGTTTTTGATAGTTTGGGCCCTATTGAATAATGAATGTTTTGAATTTTCTCCAAAAGTAAAGTAGTTGCAATCTCATGCTTTTAGAGACTTGTTTGGGCTCATGAGAGGAGTAGAAAAACATCAAAAATTTCAGTCCTGCATGATTCTACCAAGAAATGTGTGTTCATTGAAACCGCTGGTTTTTGATAGTTTGGGCCCTATTGAATAATGAATGTTTTGAATTTTCTCCAAAAGTAAAGTAGTTGCAAACTCATCCTTTTAGAAACTTGTTTGGGCTGTTGAGAGGAGTAAAAAACCATCAAAAATTTCAATCCTGCATGATTCTACCAAGAAATGTGATTCTTCATTCAAAACGCTGGTTTTTGCTATTGGGCTCTATTGAATAATGAATGTTTTGAATTTTCTCCAAAAGTAAAGTAGTTGCAATCTCATGCTTTTAGAGACTTGTTTGGGCTCATGAGATGAGTAGAAAAACATCAAAAATTTCAGTCCTGCATGATTCTACCAAGACATGTGTGTTCATTGAAACGGCTGGTTTTTGATAGTTTGGGCCCTATTGAATAATGAAAGTTTTGAATTTTCTCCAAAAGTAAAGTAGTTGCAAACTCATCCTTTTAGAAACTTGTTTGGGCTGTTGAGAGGAGTAAAAAACCATCAAAAATTTCAATCCTGCATGATTCTACCAAGAAATGTGATTCTTCATTCAAAACGCTGGTTTTTGCTATTGGGCTCTATTGAATAATGAATGTTTTGAATTTTCTCCAAAAGTAAAGTAGTTGCAAACTCATGCTTTTAGAGACTTGTTTGGGCTCATGAGAGGAGTAGAAAAACATCAAAAATTTCAGTCCTGCATGATTCTACCAAGAAATGTGTGTTCATTCAAACCGCTGGTTTTTGATAGTTTGGGCCCTATTGAATAATGAATGTTTTGAATTTTCTCCAAAAGTAAAGTAGTTGCAAACTCATGCTGTTAGAGACTTGTTTGGGCTCATGAGAGGAGTAGAAAAACATCAAAAATTTCAGTCCTGCATGATTCTACCAAGAAATGTGTGTTCATTGAAACCGCTGGTTTTTGATAGTTTGGGCCCTATTGAATAATGAATGTTTTGAATTTTCTCCAAAAGTAGTTGCAAACTCATCCTTTTAGAAACTTGTTTGGGCTGTTGAGAGGAGTAAAAAACCATCAAAAATTTCAATCCTGCATGATTCTACCAAGAAATGTGATTCTTCATTCAAAACGCTGGTTTTTGCTATTGGGCTCTATTGAATAATGAATGTTTTGAATTTTCTCCAAAAGTAAAGTAGTTGCAAACTCATGCTTTTAGAGACTTGTTTGGGCTCATGAGAGGAGTAGAAAAACATCAAAAATTTCAGTCCTGCATGATTCTACCAAGAAATGTGTGTTCATTGAAACCGCTGGTTTTTGATAGTTTGGGCCCTATTGAATAATGAATGTTTTGAATTTTCTCCAAAAGTAAAGTAGTTGCAAACTCATCCTTTTAGAAACTTGTTTGGGCTGTTGAGAGGAGTAAAAAACCATCAAAAATTTCAATCCTGCATGATTCTACCAAGAAATGTGATTCTTCATTCAAAACGCTGGTTTTTGCTATTGGGCTCTAATGAATAATGAATGTTTTGAATTTTCTCCAAAAGTAAAGTAGTTGCAAACTCATGCTTTTAGAGACTTGTTTGGGCTCATGAGAGGAGTAGAAAAACATCAAAAATTTCAGTCCTGCATGATTCTACCAAGAAATGTGTGTTCATTGAAACCGCTGGTTTTTGATAGTTTGGGCCCTATTGAATAATGAATGTTTTGAATTTTCTCCAAAAGTAAAGTAGTTGCAAACTCATCCTTTTAGAAACTTGTTTGGGCTGTTGAGAGGAGTAAAAAACCATCAAAAATTTCAATCCTGCATGATTCTACCAAGAAATGTGATTCTTCATTCAAAACGCTGGTTTTTGCTATTGGGCTCTATTGAATAATGAATGTTTTGAATTTTCTCCAAAAGTAAAGTAGTTGCAAACTCATGCTTTTGGAGACTTGTTTGGGCTCATGAGAGGAGTAGAAAAACATCAAAAATTTCAGTCCTGCATGATTCTACCAAGAAATGTGTGTTCATTGAAACCGCTGGTTTTTGATAGTTTGGGCCCTATTGAATAATGAATGTTTTGAATTTTCTCCAAAAGTAAAGTAGTTGCAAACTCATCCTTTTAGAAACTTGTTTGGGCTGTTGAGAGGAGTAAAAAACCATCAAAAATTTCAATCCTGCATGATTCTACCAAGAAATGTGATTCTTCATTCAAAACCTGATTTTTGCTATTGGGCTCTATTGAATAATGAATGTTTTGAATTTTCTCCAAAAGTAAAGTAGTTGCAAACTCATGCTTTCAGAGACTTGTTTGGGCTCATGAGAGGAGTAGAAAAACATCAAAAATTTCAGTCCTGCATGATTCTACCAAGAAATGTGTGTTCATTGAAACCGCTGGTTTTTGATAGTTTGGGCCCTATTGAATAATGAATGTTTTGAATTTTCTCCAAAAGTAAAGTAGTTGCAAACTCATCCTTTTAGAAACTTGTTTGGGCTGTTGAGAGGAGTAAAAAACCATCAAAAATTTCAATGCTGCATGATTTTACCAAGAAATGTGATTCTTCATTCAAAACCTGATTTTTGCTATTGGGCTCTATTGAATAGTGAATGTTTTGAATTTTCTCCAAAAGTAAAGTAGTTGCAAACTCATGCTTTTAGAGACTTGTTTGGGCTCATGAGAGGAGTAGAAAAACATCAAAAATTTCAGTCCTGCATGATTCTACCAAGAAATGTGTTCATTGAAACCGCTGGTTTTTGATAGTTTGGACCCTATTGAATAATGAATGTTTTGAATTTTCTCCAAAAGTAAAGTAGTTGCAAACTCATCCTTTTAGAAACTTGTTTGGGCTGTTGAGAGGAGTAAAAAACCATCAAAAATTTCAATCCTGCATGATTCTACCAAGAAATGTGATTCTTCATTCAAAACGCTGGTTTTTGCTATTGGGCTCTATTGAATAATGAATGTTTTGAATTTTCTCCAAAAGTAAAGTAGTTGCAAACTCATGCTTTTAGAGACTTGTTTGGGCTCATGAGATGAGTAGAAAAACATCAAAAATTTCAGTCCTGCATGATTCTACCAAGACATGTGTGTTCATTGAAACGGCTGGTTTTTGATAGTTTGGGCCCTATTGAATAATGAATGTTTTGAATTTTCTCCAAAAGTAAAGTAGTTGCAAACTCATCCTTTTAGAAACTTGTTTGGGCTGTTGAGAGGAGTAAAAAATCATCAAAAATTTCAATCCTGCATGATTCTACCAAGAAATGTGATTCTTCATTCAAAACGCTGGTTTTTGCTATTGGGCTCTATTGAATAATGAATGTTTTGAATTTTCTCCAAAAGTAAAGTAGTTGCAAACTCATGCTTTTAGAGACTTGTTTGGGCTCATGAGAGGAGTAGAAAAACATCAAAAATTTCAGTCCTGCATGATTCTACCAAGAAATGTGTGTTCATTCAAACCGCTGGTTTTTGATAGTTTGGGCCCTATTGAATAATGAATGTTTTGAATTTTCTCCAAAAGTAAAGTAGTTGCAAACTCATGCTTTTAGAGACTTGTTTGGGCTCATGAGAGGAGTAGAAAAACATCAAAAATTTCAGTCCTGCATGAATCAACCAAGAAATGTGTGTTCATTGAAACCGCTGGTTTTTGATAGTTTGGGCCCTATTGAATAATGAATGTTTTGAATTTTCTCCAAAAGTAAAGTAGTTGCAAACTCATGCTTTTAGAGACTTGTTTGGGCTCATGAGATGAGTAGAAAAACATCAAAAATTTCAGTCCTGCATGATTCTACCAAGACATGTGTGTTCATTGAAACGGCTGGTTTTTGATAGTTTGGGCCCTATTGAATAATGAATGTTTTGAATTTTCTCCAAAAGTAAAGTAGTTGCAAACTCATCCTTTTAGAAACTTGTTTGGGCTGTTGAGAGGAGTAAAAAACCATCAAAAATTTCAATCCTGCATGATTCTACCAAGAAATGTGATTCTTCATTCAAAACGCTGGTTTTTGCTATTGGGCTCTATTGAATAATGAATGTTTTGAATTTTCTCCAAAAGTAAAGTAGTTGCAAACTCATGCTTTTGGAGACTTGTTTGGGCTCATGAGAGGAGTAGAAAAACATCAAAAATTTCAGTCCTGCATGATTCTACCAAGAAATGTGTGTTCATTGAAACCGCTGGTTTTTGATAGTTTGGGCCCTATTGAATAATGAATGTTTTGAATTTTCTCCAAAAGTAAAGTAGTTGCAAACTCATCCTTTTAGAAACTTGTTTGGGCTGTTGAGAGGAGTAAAAAACCATCAAAAATTTCAATCCTGCATGATTCTACCAAGAAATGTGATTCTTCATTCAAAACGCTGGTTTTTGCTATTGGGCTCTATTGAATAATGAATGTTTTGAATTTTCTCCAAAAGTAAAGTAGTTGCAAACTCATGCTTTTAGAGACTTGTTTGGGCTCATGAGAGGAGTAGAAAAACATCAAAAATTTCAGTCCTGCATGATTCTACCAAGAAATGTGTGTTCATTGAAACCGCTGGTTTTTGATAGTTTGGGCCCTATTGAATAATGAATGTTTTGAATTTTCTCCAAAAGTAAAGTAGTTGCAAACTCATCCTTTTAGAAACTTGTTTGGGCTGTTGAGAGGAGTAAAAAACCATCAAAAATTTCAATCCTGCATGATTCTACCAAGAAATGTGATTCTTCATTCAAAACCTGATTTTTGCTATTGGGCTCTATTGAATAATGAATGTTTTGAATTTTCTCCAAAAGTAAAGTAGTTGCAAACTCATGCTTTTAGAGACTTGTTTGGGCTCATGAGAGGAGTAGAAAAACATCAAAAATTTCAGTCCTGCATGATTCTACCAAGAAATGTGTGTTCATTGAAACCGCTGGTTTTTGATAGTTTGGGCCCTATTGAATAATGAATGTTTTGAATTTTCTCCAAAAGTAAAGTAGTTGCAAATTCATCCTTTTAGAAACTTGTTTGGGCTGTTGAGAGGAGTAAAAAACCATCAAAAATTTCAATGCTGCATGATTTTACCAAGAAATGTGATTCTTCATTCAAAACCTGATTTTTGCTATTGGGCTCTATTGAATAGTGAATGTTTTGAATTTTCTCCAAAAGTAAAGTAGTTGCAAACTCATGCTTTTAGAGACTTGTTTGGGCTCATGAGAGTAGTAGAAAAACATCAAAAATTTCAGTCCTGCATGATTCTACCAAGAAATGTGTTCATTGAAACCGCTGGTTTTTGATAGTTTGGACCCTATTGAATAATGAATGTTTTGAATTTTCTCCAAAAGTAAAGTAGTTGCAAACTCATCCTTTTAGAAACTTGTTTGGGCTGTTGAGAGGAGTAAAAAACCATCAAAAATTTCAATCCTGCATGATTCTACCAAGAAATGTGATTCTTCATTCAAAACGCTGGTTTTTGCTATTGGGCTCTATTGAATAATGAATGTTTTGAATTTTCTCCAAAAGTAAAGTAGTTGCAAACTCATGCTTTTAGAGACTTGTTTGGGCTCATGAGATGAGTAGAAAAACATCAAAAATTTCAGTCCTGCATGATTCTACCAAGACATGTGTGTTCATTGAAACGGCTGGTTTTTGATAGTTTGGGCCCTATTGAATAATGAATGTTTTGAATTTTCTCCAAAAGTAAAGTAGTTGCAAACTCATCCTTTTAGAAACTTGTTTGGGCTGTTGAGAGGAGTAAAAAATCATCAAAAATTTCAATCCTGCATGATTCTACCAAGAAATGTGATTCTTCATTCAAAACGCTGGTTTTTGCTATTGGGCTCTATTGAATAATGAATGTTTTGAATTTTCTCCAAAAGTAAAGTAGTTGCAAACTCATGCTTTTAGAGACTTGTTTGGGCTCATGAGAGGAGTAGAAAAACATCAAAAATTTCAGTCCTGCATGATTCTACCAAGAAATGTGTGTTCATTCAAACCGCTGGTTTTTGATAGTTTGGGCCCTATTGAATAATGAATGTTTTGAATTTTCTCCAAAAGTAAAGTAGTTGCAAACTCATGCTTTTAGAGACTTGTTTGGGCTCATGAGAGGAGTAGAAAAACATCAAAAATTTCAGTCCTGCATGAATCAACCAAGAAATGTGTGTTCATTGAAACCGCTGGTTTTTGATAGTTTGGGCCCTATTGAATAATGAATGTTTTGAATTTTCTCCAAAAGTAAAGTAGTTGCAAACTCATGCTTTTAGAGACTTGTTTGGGCTCATGAGATGAGTAGAAAAACATCAAAAATTTCAGTCCTGCATGATTCTACCAAGACATGTGTGTTCATTGAAACGGCTGGTTTTTGATAGTTTGGGCCCTATTGAATAATGAATGTTTTGAATTTTCTCCAAAAGTAAAGTAGTTGCAAACTCATCCTTTTAGAAACTTGTTTGGGCTGTTGAGAGGAGTAAAAAACCATCAAAAATTTCAATCCTGCATGATTCTACCAAGAAATGTGATTCTTCATTCAAAACGCTGGTTTTTGCTATTGGGCTCTATTGAATAATGAATGTTTTGAATTTTCTCCAAAAGTAAAGTAGTTGCAAACTCATGCTTTTGGAGACTTGTTTGGGCTCATGAGAGGAGTAGAAAAACATCAAAAATTTCAGTCCTGCATGATTCTACCAAGAAATGTGTGTTCATTGAAACCGCTGGTTTTTGATAGTTTGGGCCCTATTGAATAATGAATGTTTTGAATTTTCTCCAAAAGTAAAGTAGTTGCAAACTCATCCTTTTAGAAACTTGTTTGGGCTGTTGAGAGGAGTAAAAAACCATCAAAAATTTCAATCCTGCATGATTCTACCAAGAAATGTGATTCTTCATTCAAAACGCTGGTTTTTGCTATTGGGCTCTATTGAATAATGAATGTTTTGAATTTTCTCCAAAAGTAAAGTAGTTGCAAACTCATGCTTTTAGAGACTTGTTTGGGCTCATGAGAGGAGTAGAAAAACATCAAAAATTTCAGTCCTGCATGATTCTACCAAGAAATGTGTGTTCATTGAAACCGCTGGTTTTTGATAGTTTGGGCCCTATTGAATAATGAATGTTTTGAATTTTCTCCAAAAGTAAAGTAGTTGCAAACTCATCCTTTTAGAAACTTGTTTGGGCTGTTGAGAGGAGTAAAAAACCATCAAAAATTTCAATCCTGCATGATTCTACCAAGAAATGTGATTCTTCATTCAAAACCTGATTTTTGCTATTGGGCTCTATTGAATAATGAATGTTTTGAATTTTCTCCAAAAGTAAAGTAGTTGCAAACTCATGCTTTTAGAGACTTGTTTGGGCTCATGAGAGGAGTAGAAAAACATCAAAAATTTCAGTCCTGCATGATTCTACCAAGAAATGTGTGTTCATTGAAACCGCTGGTTTTTGATAGTTTGGGCCCTATTGAATAATGAATGTTTTGAATTTTCTCCAAAAGTAAAGTAGTTGCAAATTCATCCTTTTAGAAACTTGTTTGGGCTGTTGAGAGGAGTAAAAAACCATCAAAAATTTCAATGCTGCATGATTTTACCAAGAAATGTGATTCTTCATTCAAAACCTGATTTTTGCTATTGGGCTCTATTGAATAGTGAATGTTTTGAATTTTCTCCAAAAGTAAAGTAGTTGCAAACTCATGCTTTTAGAGACTTGTTTGGGCTCATGAGAGTAGTAGAAAAACATCAAAAATTTCAGTCCTGCATGATTCTACCAAGAAATGTGTTCATTGAAACCGCTGGTTTTTGATAGTTTGGACCCTATTGAATAATGAATGTTTTGAATTTTCTCCAAAAGTAAAGTAGTTGCAAACTCATCCTTTTAGAAACTTGTTTGGGCTGTTGAGAGGAGTAAAAAACCATCAAAAATTTCAATCCTGCATGATTCTACCAAGAAATGTGATTCTTCATTCAAAACGCTGGTTTTTGCTATTGGGCTCTATTGAATAATGAATGTTTTGAATTTTCTCCAAAAGTAAAGTAGTTGCAAACTCATGCTTTTAGAGACTTGTTTGGGCTCATGAGATGAGTAGAAAAACATCAAAAATTTCAGTCCTGCATGATTCTACCAAGACATGTGTGTTCATTGAAACGGCTGGTTTTTGATAGTTTGGGCCCTATTGAATAATGAATGTTTTGAATTTTCTCCAAAAGTAAAGTAGTTGCAAACTCATCCTTTTAGAAACTTGTTTGGGCTGTTGAGGGGAGTAAAAAATCATCAAAAATTTCAATCCTGCATGATTCTACCAAGAAATGTGATTCTTCATTCAAAACGCTGGTTTTTGCTATTGGGCTCTATTGAATAATGAATGTTTTGAATTTTCTCCAAAAGTAAAGTAGTTGCAAACTCATGCTTTTAGAGACTTGTTTGGGCTCATGAGAGGACTAGAAAAACATCAAAAATTTCAGTCCTGCATGATTCTACCAAGAAATGTGTGTTCATTCAAACCGCTGGTTTTTGATAGTTTGGGCCCTATTGAATAATGAATGTTTTGAATTTTCTCCAAAAGTAAAATAGTTGCAAACTCATGCTTTTAGAGACTTGTTTGGGCTCATGAGAGGAGTAGAAAAACATCAAAAATTTCAGTCCTGCATGATTCTACCAAGAAATGTGTGTTCATTGAAACCGCTGGTTTTTGATAGTTTGGGCCCTATTGAATAATGAATGTTTTGAATTTTCTCCAAAAGTAAAGTAGTTGCAAACTCATCCTTTTAGAAACTTGTTTGGGCTGTTGAGAGGAGTAAAAAACCATCAAAAATTTCAATCCTGCATGATTCTACCAAGAAATGTGATTCTTCATTCAAAACGCTGGTTTTTGCTATTGGGCTCTATTGAATAATGAATGTTTTGAATTTTCTCCAAAAGTAAAGTAGTTGCAAACTCATGCTTTTAGAGACTTGTTTGGGCTCATGAGATGAGTAGAAAAACATCAAAAATTTCAGTCCTGCATGATTCTACCAAGACATGTGTGTTCATTGAAACGGCTGGTTTTTGATAGTTTGGGCCCTATTGAATAATGAATGTTTTGAATTTTCTCCAAAAGTAAAGTAGTTGCAAACTCATCCTTTTAGAAACTTGTTTGGGCTGTTGAGAGGAGTAAAAAACCATCAAAAATTTCAATCCTGCATGATTCTACCAAGAAATGTGATTCTTCATTCAAAACGCTGGTTTTTGCTATTGGGCTCTATTGAATAATGAATGTTTTGAATTTTCTCCAAAAGTAAAGTAGTTGCAAACTCATGCTTTTAGAGACTTGTTTGGGCTCATGAGAGTAGAAAAACATCAAAAATTTCAGTCCTGCATGATTCTACCAAGAAATGTGTGTTCATTCAAACCGCTGGTTTTTGATAGTTTGGGCCCTATTGAATAATGAATGTTTTGAATTTTCTCCAAAAGTAAAGTAGTTGCAAACTCATGCTTTTAGAGACTTGTTTGGGCTCATGAGATGAGTAGAAAAACATCAAAAATTTCAGTCCTGCATGATTCTACCAAGACATGTGTGTTCATTGAAACGGCTGGTTTTTGATAGTTTGGGCCCTATTGAATAATGAATGTTTTGAATTTTCTCCAAAAGTAAAGTAGTTGCAAACTCATCCTTTTAGAAACTTGTTTGGGCTGTTGAGAGGAGTAAAAAACCATCAAAAATTTCAATCCTGCATGATTCTACCAAGAAATGTGATTCTTCATTCAAAACGCTGGTTTTTGCTATTGGGCTCTATTGAATAATGAATGTTTTGAATTTTCTCCAAAAGTAAAGTAGTTGCAAACTCATGCTTTTGGAGACTTGTTTGGGCTCATGAGAGGAGTAGAAAAACATCAAAAATTTCAGTCCTGCATGATTCTACCAAGAAATGTGTGTTCATTGAAACCGCTGGTTTTTGATAGTTTGGGCCCTATTGAATAATGAATGTTTTGAATTTTCTCCAAAAGTAAAGTAGTTGCAAACTCTTCCTTTTAGAAACTTGTTTGGGCTGTTGAGAGGAGTAAAAAACCATCAAAAATTTCAATCCTGCATGATTCTACCAAGAAATGTGATTCTTCATTCAAAACGCTGGTTTTTGCTATTGGGCTCTATTGAATAATGAATGTTTTGAATTTTCTCCAAAAGTAAAGTAGTTGCAAACTCATGCATTTAGAGACTTGTTTGGGCTCATGAGAGGAGTAGAAAAACATCAAAAATTTCAGTCCTGCATGATTCTACCAAGACATGTGTGTTCATTGAAACGGCTGGTTTTTGATAGTTTGGGCCCTATTGAATAATGAATGTTTTGAATTTTCTCCAAAAGTAAAGTAGTTGCAAACTCATCCTTTTAGAAACTTGTTTGGGCTGTTGAGAGGAGTAAAAAACCATCAAAAATTTCAATCCTGCATGATTCTACCAAGAAATGTGATTCTTCATTCAAAACGCTGGTTTTTGCTATTGGGCTCTATTGAATAATGAATGTTTTGAATTTTCTCCAAAAGTAAAGTAGTTGCAAACTCATGCTTTTGGAGACTTGTTTGGGCTCATGAGAGGAGTAGAAAAACATCAAAAATTTCAGTCCTGCATGATTCTACCAAGAAATGTGTGTTCATTGAAACCGCTGGTTTTTGATAGTTTGGGCCCTATTGAATAATGAATGTTTTGAATTTTCTCCAAAAGTAAAGTAGTTGCAAACTCATCCTTTTAGAAACTTGTTTGGGCTGTTGAGAGGAGTAAAAAACCATCAAAAATTTCAATCCTGCATGATTCTACCAAGAAATGTGATTCTTCATTCAAAACGCTGGTTTTTGCTATTGGGCTCTATTGAATAATGAATGTTTTGAATTTTCTCCAAAAGTAAAGTAGTTGCAAACTCATGCTTTTAGAGACTTGTTTGGGCTCATGAGAGGAGTAGAAAAACATCAAAAATTTCAGTCCTGCATGATTCTACCAAGAAATGTGTGTTCATTGAAACCGCTGGTTTTTGATAGTTTGGGCCCTATTGAATAATGAATGTTTTGAATTTTCTCCAAAAGTAAAGTAGTTGCAAACTCATCCTTTTAGAAACTTGTTTGGGCTGTTGAGAGGAGTAAAAAACCATCAAAAATTTCAATCCTGCATGATTCTACCAAGAAATGTGATTCTTCATTCAAAACCTGATTTTTGCTATTGGGCTCTATTGAATAATGAATGTTTTGAATTTTCTCCAAAAGTAAAGTAGTTGCAAACTCATGCTTTTAGAGACTTGTTTGGGCTCATGAGAGGAGTAGAAAAACATCAAAAATTTCAGTCCTGCATGATTCTACCAAGAAATGTGTGTTCATTGAAACCGCTGGTTTTTGATAGTTTGGGCCCTATTGAATAATGAATGTTTTGAATTTTCTCCAAAAGTAAAGTAGTTGCAAACTCATCCTTTTAGAAACTTGTTTGGGCTGTTGAGAGGAGTAAAAAACCATCAAAAATTTCAATGCTGCATGATTTTACCAAGAAATGTGATTCTTCATTCAAAACCTGATTTTTGCTATTGGGCTCTATTGAATAGTGAATGTTTTGAATTTTCTCCAAAAGTAAAGTAGTTGCAAACTCATGCTTTTAGAGACTTGTTTGGGCTCATGAGAGTAGTAGAAAACATCAAAAATTTCAGTCCTGCATGATTCTACCAAGAAATGTGTTCATTGAAACCGCTGGTTTTTGATAGTTTGGACCCTATTGAATAATGAATGTTTTGAATTTTCTCCAAAAGTAAAGTAGTTGCAAACTCATCCTTTTAGAAACTTGTTTGGGCTGTTGAGAGGAGTAAAAAACCACCAAAAATTTCAATCCTGCATGATTCTACCAAGAAATGTGATTCTTCATTCAAAACGCTGGTTTTTGCTATTGGGCTCTATTGAATAATGAATGTTTTGAATTTTCTCCAAAAGTAAAGTAGTTGCAAACTCATGCTTTTAGAGACTTGTTTGGGCTCATGAGATGAGTAGAAAAACATCAAAAATTTCAGTCCTGCATGATTCTACCAAGACATGTGTGTTCATTGAAACAGCTGGTTTTTGATATTTTGGGCCCTATTGAATAATGAATGTTTTGAATTTTCTCCAAAAGTAAAGTAGTTGCAAACTCATCCTTTTAGAAACTTGTTTGGGCTGTTGAGAGGAGTAAAAAATCATCAAAAATTTCAATCCTGCATGATTCTACCAAGAAATGTGATTCTTCATTCAAAACGCTGGTTTTTGCTATTGGGCTCTATTGAATAATGAATGTTTTGAATTTTCTCCAAAAGTAAAGTAGTTGCAAACTCATGCTTTTAGAGACTTGTTTGGGCTCATGAGAGGACTAGAAAAACATCAAAAATTTCAGTCCTGCATGATTCTACCAAGAAATGTGTGTTCATTCAAACCGCTGGTTTTTGATAGTTTGGGCCCTATTGAATAATGAATGTTTTGAATTTTCTCCAAAAGTAAAGTAGTTGCAAACTCATGCTTTTAGAGACTTGTTTGGGCTCATGAGAGGAGTAGAAAAACATCAAAAATTTCAGTCCTGCATGATTCTACCAAGAAATGTGTGTTCATTGAAACCGCTGGTTTTTGATAGTTTGGGCCCTATTGAATAATGAATGTTTTGAATTTTCTCCAAAAGTAAAGTAGTTGCAAACTCATCCTTTTAGAAACTTGTTTGGGCTGTTGAGAGGAGTAAAAAACCATCAAAAATTTCAATCCTGCATGATTCTACCAAGAAATGTGATTCTTCATTCAAAACGCTGGTTTTTGCTATTGGGCTCTATTGAATAATGAATGTTTTGAATTTTCTCCAAAAGTAAAGTAGTTGCAAACTCATGCTTTTAGAGACTTGTTTGGGCTCATGAGAGGAGTAGAAAAACATCAAAAATTTCAGTCCTGCATGATTCTACCAAGACATGTGTGTTCATTGAAACGGCTGGTTTTTGATAGTTTGGGCCCTATTGAATAATGAATGTTTTGAATTTTCTCCAAAAGTAAAGTAGTTGCAAACTCATCCTTTTAGAAACTTGTTTGGGCTGTTGAGAGGAGTAAAAAACCATCAAAAATTTCAATCCTGCATGATTCTACCAAGAAATGTGATTCTTCATTCAAAACGCTGGTTTTTGCTATTGGGCTCTATTGAATAATGAATGTTTTGAATTTTCTCCAAAAGTAAAGTAGTTGCAAACTCATGCTTTTGGAGACTTGTTTGGGCTCATGAGAGGAGTAGAAAAACATCAAAAATTTCAGTCCTGCATGATTCTACCAAGAAATGTGTGTTCATTGAAACCGCTGGTTTTTGATAGTTTGGGCCCTATTGAATAATGAATGTTTTGAATTTTCTCCAAAAGTAAAGTAGTTGCAAACTCATCCTTTTAGAAACTTGTTTGGGCTGTTGAGAGGAGTAAAAAACCATCAAAAATTTCAATCCTGCATGATTCTACCAAGAAATGTGATTCTTCATTCAAAACGCTGGTTTTTGCTATTGGGCTCTATTGAATAATGAATGTTTTGAATTTTCTCCAAAAGTAAAGTAGTTGCAAACTCATGCTTTTAGAGACTTGTTTGGGCTCATGAGAGGAGTAGAAAAACATCAAAAATTTCAGTCCTGCATGATTCTACCAAGAAATGTGTGTTCATTGAAACCGCTGGTTTTTGATAGTTTGGGCCCTATTGAATAATGAATGTTTTGAATTTTCTCCAAAAGTAAAGTAGTTGCAAACTCATCCTTTTAGAAACTTGTTTGGGCTGTTGAGAGGAGTAAAAAACCATCAAAAATTTCAATCCTGCATGATTCTACCAAGAAATGTGATTCTTCATTCAAAACCTGATTTTTGCTATTGGGCTCTATTGAATAATGAATGTTTTGAATTTTCTCCAAAAGTTAATTAGTTGCAAACTCATGCTTTTAGAGACTTGTTTGGGCTCATGAGAGGAGTAGAAAAACATCAAAAATTTCAGTCCTGCATGATTCTACCAAGAAATGTGTGTTCATTGAAACCGCTGGTTTTTGATAGTTTGGGCCCTATTGAATAATGAATGTTTTGAATTTTCTCCAAAAGTAAAGTAGTTGCAAACTCATCCTTTTAGAAACTTGTTTGGGCTGTTGAGAGGAGTAAAAAACCATCAAAAATTTCAATGCTGCATGATTTTACCAAGAAATGTGATTCTTCATTCAAAACCTGATTTTTGCTATTGGGCTCTATTGAATAGTGAATGTTTTGAATTTTCTCCAAAAGTAAAGTAGTTGCAAACTCATGCTTTTAGAGACTTGTTTGGGCTCATGAGAGTAGTAGAAAAACATCAAAAATTTCAGTCCTGCATGATTCTACCAAGAAATGTGTTCATTGAAACCGCTGGTTTTTGATAGTTTGGACCCTATTGAATAATGAATGTTTTGAATTTTCTCCAAAAGTAAAGTAGTTGCAAACTCATCCTTTTAGAAACTTGTTTGGGCTGTTGAGAGGAGTAAAAAACCATCAAAAATTTCAATCCTGCATGATTCTACCAAGAAATGTGATTCTTCATTCAAAACGCTGGTTTTTGCTATTGGGCTCTATTGAATAATGAATGTTTTGAATTTTCTCCAAAAGTAAAGTAGTTGCAAACTCATGCTTTTAGAGACTTGTTTGGGCTCATGAGATGAGTAGAAAAACATCAAAAATTTCAGTCCTGCATGATTCTACCAAGACATGTGTGTTCATTGAAACGGCTGGTTTTTGATAGTTTGGGCCCTATTGAATAATGAATGTTTTGAATTTTCTCCAAAAGTAAAGTAGTTGCAAACTCATCCTTTTAGAAACTTGTTTGGGCTGTTGAGAGGAGTAAAAAATCATCAAAAATTTCAATCCTGCATGATTCTACCAAGAAATGTGATTCTTCATTCAAAACGCTGGTTTTTGCTATTGGGCTCTATTGAATAATGAATGTTTTGAATTTTCTCCAAAAGTAAAGTAGTTGCAAACTCATGCTTTTAGAGACTTGTTTGGGCTCATGAGAGGACTAGAAAAACATCAAAAATTTCAGTCCTGCATGATTCTACCAAGAAATGTGTGTTCATTCAAACCGCTGGTTTTTGATAGTTTGGGCCCTATTGAATAATGAATGTTTTGAATTTTCTCCAAAAGTAAAGTAGTTGCAAACTCATGCTTTTAGAGACTTGTTTGGGCTCATGAGAGGAGTAGAAAAACATCAAAAATTTCAGTCCTGCATGATTCTACCAAGAAATGTGTGTTCATTGAAACCGCTGGTTTTTGATAGTTTGGGCCCTATTGAATAATGAATGTTTTGAATTTTCTCCAAAAGTAAAGTAGTTGCAAACTCATCCTTTTAGAAACTTGTTTGGGCTGTTGAGAGGAGTAAAAAACCATCAAAAATTTCAATCCTGCATGATTCTACCAAGAAATGTGATTCTTCATTCAAAACGCTGGTTTTTGCTATTGGGCTCTATTGAATAATGAATGTTTTGAATTTTCTCCAAAAGTAAAGTAGTTGCAAACTCATGCTTTTAGAGACTTGTTTGGGCTCATGAGATGAGTAGAAAAACATCAAAAATTTCAGTCCTGCATGATTCTACCAAGACATGTGTGTTCATTGAAACGGCTGGTTTTTGATAGTTTGGGCCCTATTGAATAATGAATGTTTTGAATTTTCTCCAAAAGTAAAGTAGTTGCAAACTCATCCTTTTAGAAACTTGTTTGGGCTGTTGAGAGGAGTAAAAAACCATCAAAAATTTCAATCCTGCATGATTCTACCAAGAAATGTGATTCTTCATTCAAAACGCTGGTTTTTGCTATTGGGCTCTATTGAATAATGAATGTTTTGAATTTTCTCCAAAAGTAAAGTAGTTGCAAACTCATGCTTTTAGAGACTTGTTTGGGCTCATGAGAGGAGTAGAAAAACATCAAAAATTTCAGTCCTGCATGATTCTACCAAGAAATGTGTGTTCATTCAAACCGCTGGTTTTTGATAGTTTGGGCCCTATTGAATAATGAATGTTTTGAATTTTCTCCAAAAGTAAAGTAGTTGCAAACTCATGCTTTTAGAGACTTGTTTGGGCTCATGAGATGAGTAGAAAAACATCAAAAATTTCAGTCCTGCATGATTCTACCAAGACATGTGTGTTCATTGAAACGGCTGGTTTTTGATAGTTTGGGCCCTATTGAATAATGAATGTTTTGAATTTTCTCCAAAAGTAAAGTAGTTGCAAACTCATCCTTTTAGAAACTTGTTTGGGCTGTTGAGAGGAGTAAAAAACCATCAAAAAATTTCAATCCTGCATGATTCTACCAAGAAATGTGATTCTTCATTCAAAACGCTGGTTTTTGCTATTGGGCTCTATTGAATAATGAATGTTTTGAATTTTCTCCAAAAGTAAAGTAGTTGCAAACTCATGCTTTTGGAGACTTGTTTGGGCTCATGAGAGGAGTAGAAAAACATCAAAAATTTCAGTCCTGCATGATTCTACCAAGAAATGTGTGTTCATTGAAACCGCTGGTTTTTGATAGTTTGGGCCCTATTGAATAATGAATGTTTTGAATTTTCTCCAAAAGTAAAGTAGTTGCAAACTCATCCTTTTAGAAACTTGTTTGGGCTGTTGAGAGGAGTAAAAAACCATCAAAAATTTCAATCCTGCATGATTCTACCAAGAAATGTGATTCTTCATTCAAAACGCTGGTTTTTGCTATTGGGCTCTATTGAATAATGAATGTTTTGAATTTTCTCCAAAAGTAAAGTAGTTGCAAACTCATGCTTTTAGAGACTTGTTTGGGCTCATGAGAGGAGTAGAAAAACATCAAAACTTTCAGTCCTGCATGATTCTACCAAGACATGTGTGTTCATTGAAACGGCTGGTTTTTGATAGTTTGGGCCCTATTGAATAATGAATGTTTTGAATTTTCTCCAAAAGTAAAGTAGTTGCAAACTCATCCTTTTAGAAACTTGTTTGGGCTGTTGAGAGGAGTAAAAAACCATCAAAAATTTCAATCCTGCATGATTCTACCAAGAAATGTGATTCTTCATTCAAAACGCTGGTTTTTGCTATTGGGCTCTATTGAATAATGAATGTTTTGAATTTTCTCCAAAAGTAAAGTAGTTGCAAACTCATGCTTTTGGAGACTTGTTTGGGCTCATGAGAGGAGTAGAAAAACATCAAAAATTTCAGTCCTGCATGATTCTACCAAGAAATGTGTGTTCATTGAAACCGCTGGTTTTTGATAGTTTGGGCCCTATTGAATAATGAATGTTTTGAATTTTCTCCAAAAGTAAAGTAGTTGCAAACTCATCCTTTTAGAAACTTGTTTGGGCTGTTGAGAGGAGTAAAAAACCATCAAAAATTTCAATCCTGCATGATTCTACCAAGAAATGTGATTCTTCATTCAAAACGCTGGTTTTTGCTATTGGGCTCTATTGAATAATGAATGTTTTGAATTTTCTCCAAAAGTAAAGTAGTTGCAAACTCATGCTTTTAGAGACTTGTTTGGGCTCATGAGAGGAGTAGAAAAACATCAAAAATTTCAGTCCTGCATGATTCTACCAAGAAATGTGTGTTCATTGAAACCGCTGGTTTTTGATAGTTTGGGCCCTATTGAATAATGAATGTTTTGAATTTTCTCCAAAAGTAAAGTAGTTGCAAACTCATCCTTTTAGAAACTTGTTTGGGCTGTTGAGAGGAGTAAAAAACCATCAAAAATTTCAATCCTGCATGATTCTACCAAGAAATGTGTTTCTTCATTCAAAACCTGATTTTTGCTATTGGGCTCTATTGAATAATGAATGTTTTGAATTTTCTCCAAAAGTAAAGTAGTTGCAAACTCATGCTTTTAGAGACTTGTTTGGGCTCATGAGAGGAGTAGAAAAACATCAAAAATTTCAGTCCTGCATGATTCTACCAAGAAATGTGTGTTCATTGAAACCGCTGGTTTTTGATAGTTTGGGCCCTATTGAATAATGAATGTTTTGAATTTTCTCCAAAAGTAAAGTAGTTGCAAACTCATCCTTTTAGAAACTTGTTTGGGCTGTTGAGAGGAGTAAAAAACCATCAAAAATTTCAATGCTGCATGATTTTACCAAGAAATGTGATTCTTCATTCAAAACCTGATTTTTGCTATTGGGCTCTATTGAATAGTGAATGTTTTGAATTTTCTCCAAAAGTAAAGTAGTTGCAAACTCATGCTTTTAGAGACTTGTTTGGGCTCATGAGAGTAGTAGAAAAACATCAAAAATTTCAGTCCTGCATGATTCTACCAAGAAATGTGTTCATTGAAACCGCTGGTTTTTGATAGTTTGGACCCTATTGAATAATGAATGTTTTGAATTTTCTCCAAAAGTAAAGTAGTTGCAAACTCATCCTTTTAGAAACTTGTTTGGGCTGTTGAGAGGAGTAAAAAACCATCAAAAATTTCAATCCTGCATGATTCTACCAAGAAATGTGATTCTTCATTCAAAACGCTGGTTTTTGCTATTGGGCTCTATTGAATAATGAATGTTTTGAATTTTCTCCAAAAGTAAAGTAGTTGCAAACTCATGCTTTTAGAGACTTGTTTGGGATCATGAGATGAGTAGAAAAACATCAAAAATTTCAGTCCTGCATGATTCTACCAAGACATGTGTGTTCATTGAAACGGCTGGTTTTTGATAGTTTGGGCCCTATTGAATAATGAATGTTTTGAATTTTCTCCAAAAGTAAAGTAGTTGCAAACTCATCCTTTTAGAAACTTGTTTGGGCTGTTGAGAGGAGTAAAAAATCATCAAAAATTTC